>NC_134886.1:37341929-37353329 GCF_041734735.1 Babylonia areolata
ATTTTTTTTCTCTGTCTGTCTGTCTGTCTGTCTGTCTCTGTCTTTGTGTTTCTGACTGTCCGTATTTCTGTTTGTCTTGATGTTTGTTTTTCTGTCTTTTTCTCTGTGTGTGTGTGTGTGTGTGTGTGTGTGTGTGTGTGTGTGTGTGTGAGTGTGAGAGACGAGAGAGTGTGTGTGTGTGTGTGAGTGTGTGTGTGTGTTTGTGTGTGTCTGTGTTTGTGTGTGTCTGTGTGAGCGACGAGAGAGAGAGAGAGAGAGAGAGAGAGAGAGAGAGAGAGTGTGTGTGTGTGTGCGTGTGTGTGTGAACGACGAGAGTGTGTGTGTTTGAGGTGTGAGAGAGTGAGAACGAGTGTGTGTGTGTGTGTGTGTGTGTGTGTGTGTGTGTGTGTGTGTGTGTGAGTGAGTGAGTGAGAGCGAGCGTGTGAGTGTGTGTGAACGCGCGCGTGTGTGTGTTTGTGTGTGTGTGTGCGCGCGCGCGTGTATGTGTGTGTGTGTGCGCACGCGCGCGTGCGTGCGTGTGCTTAATAATAATAATAATAATGGTATTTATATAGCGCTGGATCTTGTGCAGAGACAAATCAAAGCGCTTTCGCACCAGTCATTCACACGCATGCATAACTCTAATACTGCAGAAACTAAAGACAAGGAAGGGCAGGCAAGGGAGGCTATTTTGGGAAGAGGTGGGTTTTAAGGCCAGACTTGAAAGAGCTGAGTGTGGAGACTTGACGAAGCGAAAAAGGAAGTTCATTCCAATCGCAAAGTCCAGAAACAGAGAAAGAACGGCGGCCAATAGTCGAGTGTTTGAATCTGGGTATGCGTAAACAGAGTGGATCCGAGGCCGATCGTAGTGAGCGAGATGGAGTGTAGAGGTGAAGGCAGCCGCAGAGATAGGAAGGGGCAGTTTTGTGAATGCATCTATAACATAGAGTGCTGATCTTGTACTTTATTCGGTGTGAGACAGGGAGCCAGTGGAGATGTTGCAAAAGAGGAGTGATGTGCTCAGATCTTTTCTTTCTGAGGACGAGTTGGGCAGCAGAGTTTTGTATGCGCTGAAGGGGCTGAATGGATGAAGCAGGCAGACCAGACAATAAAGAGTTACAGTAGTCAAGGCGAGAGAGAATGAGAGAAACGACAAGTCTAGATGTTGCGTCAGTGGATAGATATTTCCGGACGGCACTGATGCGTCGCAGTTGACAGTAGCAGGACTGACATGTCTGACTGATAAATTTTTGCATGGACAGTGTATTGTCAAGGACAACACCGAGGTTCCTGACTGACGTGGAAAGAGGGATGGATGTACTGCCAAGTTTGATTGTGTCAATTGTGATGGAAGACAGTTTTTGTTTAGTTCCTATGATCATTGCTTCAGTTTTGTCCGCGTTCAATTGTAACTTATTTCGAGTCATCCAGTTTTGAATGTCCAGGAAGCAGTTGGATGTTTCCTGCAAGAGCGACAACAATTTTTCAGGGGTATCACTCTTCTGGAGTTGAGTGTCATCAGCATAAGAATGATGACTGATATTATGGCGGTTGATAATTTCAGCGAGAGGAGCAGTGTACAGTGTGAAGAGCACTGGGCCTAAAACAGATCCCTGTGGGACTCCATGTTCGATTTTAACGGGTTCAGATTGGAAATGATCAACAGTGACAGACTGGAATCGATCAGTGAGATAAGATTTGAACCAGTTTAGAACAGTGCCGTTGATACCAAATGTAAAATGAAGACGGGAAAGAAGGATTGAATGGTCTATCGTATCAAAGGCGGCTGACAAGTCGAGGAGAGTGAGAAGGGAAATTTTTCCCGAGTCGGACGCTATCAGTAGATTGTTCAGAATGTGGAGGAGAGTGGTTTTGGTGCTATGGTCAGCGCGATAGGCAGACTGAAATGGGTGGATGAGATTGTTGAAACAAAGGTGGTTGTTAAGCTGCTTGAGGACAGCTTTTTCGAGGAGTTTGGACATGAATGGAAGATTAGAAACTGGTCGATAGTTTTTCAAAATGTTTGCGTCAAGGTTGGGTTTCTTCAGAAGAGGCCGGACGATTGCAGTTTTGAAAGTGGATGGAAACGTTCCAGTGAGAAGGGATGAGTTGACAATATTAGTGATTGTGGGGAGAAGATGTGAGACACATTGGGAAAAGACCGAGGCTGGTATAGGATCGAGCTCACAGGATTTTACTGTCATTTCTTTTAGGATTTCATGAACTTCTGTTTCAGTCAATGGATTGAAGGAATGGAGAGGAGTGCCGCTGAATTGAGGATCAGGATGAACAGGTTGGAAAGACATTTGGTCTAAGATGGTACGAATATTTTGGACTTTGTCGAAAAAGAAAGAGAAGACATTGGGGAGTTCAGATAAAGTGTAGGTAGAAGGAAGAGGAGTCCTTTTTGCAGTTCCGAGAAGATTTGACATGACAGAGTAAAGAGATTTGGTGGATGTGGCATCGAGAACTTGAGAAGAAAAGAAGTTTGTTTTTGCTGATGAGATCATATGTTTGACTTTATTTATTTATTTTCGGAATATTTGATTGTGGACTTGCAGTTTTGTTGATCGCCATCGTCTTTCCAGTTCGCGACGTTTGCGTTTTGCAAGTCGAATGTCTTGTGTGTACCATGGGGCGGAGGGTCTGTCAGGGAGCATGCGGGTAGTGGGGGGTGCATGTTCATCCAGCAGTTGAGAGAGGACAGTGTTGTAATGTGTGGATACGTCGGTAAGGGAAGAAATTTTGGAAAGGCGTTCAGCAGCTTGAGAAGAAAAAGTGTTAATGTTGATGGATTTCAGGTTGCGACGAGTAACAAATTTTTTGGTTCTGGTAGGTTTTGAAATATTAAGCAAGAATATAACAGCAGAATGGTCGGAAGAAAGTTTGTCAGTTACAGTCACTGACGCAACCATGGCATCAGACTCGCGTGCGATTAGCCAGTCCAACGTATGGCCAGATCTGTGTGTTGGTTCTGTAACGAACTGAGAGAGAGAATGAGTGGACAGAGATTGACATAGGCGTTTGACATCAGTGGAAGTCTGGTTGTCGAAATGAAAATTGAAATCTCCGAGGATAATAAGTTTGCCAGAACGAAAGTTGGAGTAATCAAGTAGTGTTCGGAACTCATCGTGAAACTGAGAAGATGTTAGGTTATTTTTACGACAAGGCGGAGGACGATAGAGACAACAGAAGATGATTGAGTGACCGGGAACACTGAGAGTGACTTCTATCATTTCGAAGGTATCATGTGGAAAGGCGTGGTTATGGGAGAAGGAGAGGGAAGACTCCAAGATATCTCTGTAGACGGTGGCGATGCCACCTCCACGAGACAATCGAGGAAGTGACATAGTTTTGTATCCAGGTGGGGTCAGTTGTTTAAGTTTGGGTTCGTGACCTTGTGACTTTAACCAGGTTTCGGTAAGAAATACGATATCAAAGTTTTTTTCAAAAATAAAATCAGAAATATAGTCAGTCTTTTGATCAGGGCAGACAGACTGAGCATTGAACAGACAGGCGTGAAAGAGATCAGAGGTAAGGAGAGAGGAATCTAATGGTGAAGCAGGTGAGTCAGGCAGACAGACAGTGGAAGAAGAAGATGGTGACTGAGCAGTGGAGGACAATGGGAAGGAAGAAAAAGGTCCGGGAGTTGAGACAGGTGTGGCAGGAGTAGGAAGCGGAGCAGAGGCTATAACTGGCACGGGGGATACATTGCAGTTCGGAATATTGTCATCAGAGGGGGCAATGTCACGGAAAGTAAAAATGTTAGCAGGAACACATGTGTTGAGGTTGGAAGCAGCACAAACAGCGCCGCATGAAGTGGATCTGTCAACACACACAGGTGTACTGTCAGTAGTGCTGTTGGGGGTCCGTACGGAAACGTCAGTTTTGATGGGCTTTTGTTTTCTCTTTCCTGCTCGGCGAGTTCGTCTTCGCGGCAGGCAAGCGCCAATGCCTGTTCCTCGCAGGCGCACAACTAGGTCAGGGGTCAAAGGTGCAGGTTTGATAGCAAACAGTTCAGCGCGCGAGTACAGATCAAAGGGAGGGACGTTGCGCTCACCTTGACAAAGGCTGCCCACCTGTCCACTACCACTGAACGTTACGTTTTGCACGTGTACATGCGTGTTGAAGGGAGAGATGAATGGCGGGCCGGCGCAGTTCAAAACTGACAGGAAAGCAGAAAGGGAAATCCAAAACACAGCCAGTCTTATGTAGATCGGGGCACACACATACATCCATTGTTCGAAGGGATCCATAATAAAACACTCTGCAGAACCTAGCCACACAACACCAAACACAACCAACACAATAAACAAAAATACGGAGAGCTAGAATCACTCAGCCTGTTAGGCGTGCGACCTTCACCCCTTCCCTTGTACATAAATGTATGTATATATGTATATATATATATATATATGTATGTGAGTGTGTGTGTGTTTGTGTGTGTCTGTGTGAGAGACGAGTGTGTGTGTGTGTGTGTGTGTGTGTGTGTGTGTGTGTGTGTGTGTGTGTGTATGTATGTGTGTGTGCGTGTGTGTCTGTGTGAGAGACGAGTGTGTGTGTGTGTGTGTGTGTGTGTGTGTGTGTGTGTGTCTTTGTGTGAGCGACGCGAGAGAGAGAGAGAGAGAGAGAGAGAGAGAGAGAGCGTGTGTGTGTGTGTGCGTGTGTGTGTGAACGACGAGAGTGTGTGTGTTTGATGTGTGTGTGTGTGTGCGTGTGTATGTGTGTGTGTGTGTGTGTGTGTGTGTGTGTGTGTGTGTGTGTGTGAGTGAGAGAGTGAGAACGAGTGTGTGTGTGTGTGTGTGTGTGTGCGTGCGTGTGTGTGTGTGTGTGTGTGTGTGTGTGTGTGTGTGTGTGTCTGAGTGAGAGAGTGAGAGCGAGTGTGTGAGTGTGTGTGAACGCGCGCGTGTGTGTTTGTGTGTGTGTGTGTGTGCGCGCGCGCGTGTATGTGTGTGTGTGTGTGGACACGCGCGCGTGCGTGCGTGTGCTTGTACATATACGTATATATATATATATATATATATATGTGTGTGTGTGTGTGTGTGTGTGTGTGTGTGTGTGTGTGTGTGTGTGTGTGCGCGTGCACGTGCTCGTGCGCGCGTGTGTCTGCATGCTCATTCTTTCTTTCGACGTTTTCAAGGAGTCTCTTTTAAACATTTCCTTTCAGTCATTGTTATGTGATTTCCTGTTTGCTGTGTAGCGCTCTGTGGTGGATCCCCGTTTCCTTTGTACTCTGTTTCTCTGTCTCTGTGTCCTCTCTCTCTCTGTTGCTCTCTCTCTCTCTCTCTCTCTCTCTCTCTCTCTCTGTCTATCTCTCTCACCCCCCCCCCCCCCACACCGCCCCCCCCCCACTCTCTCTCTCTCTCTGGGGGTCACCCGTACAATTGAGCCATTGAAGTTTTGCGTTTTGTATTGTTTGCTTGTGTGTTTGTGTTTGTCTCTTTTCTCCTTTTATTTGCCCTTGTTGGTCTGAATGTGAATACCTTCTTACCTGAAATCTTTTCCCTCAGTTAGTTGTTGCTTGCTTAGTTTACTTAAAATACGTTTACGCACAGCATCAATATCTATCTTATCCATTTTAACAGAAAATTAGGAAGTGCTTATTATGTTGTCGTTGGCAAAGAAAAAAAAGTAAAGAAAAAAAAAGAAGAGTGGGGCTAAAACATTTACGGATATACATCCAGAGATAGATAGATAGATAGATAGATAGATAGAGAGAGAGAGAGAGAGAGAGAGAGAGAGAGAAAGACAGACAGACAGAGAGAAGCTAGAATTGTTGAATGTAAAATTCCTATCACAAGTAATTGGTTAGTTTCAGAAAGGGGAAAAAAAACTGTGAAAGAGTGTCAGTGAAACAGAGAGAAAGTGAGGGAGAGAGGGAGAGAGAGAGACAGACAGACAGACAGACAGACATCAGACAGACAGACAGACAGAGACAGACAGACAGAAACATAGGGGCAGACAGAGAGAGACAAAGAGAGAGACAAAGACAGAGACAGATCGACAGAAATATGGGAGAGAGACAGACAGATAGACAGAGGGGCAGAGACAGAGACAAGGGAGACAGACAGACAGACAGACAGACATTCAGGGGAGGAGAGACAGACAGATAGGCAGACAGAGAAAGACAGAAAGAGTGTGTGCATACATGTATGATAGAGTAATCAATTACTCATGCTTCGTGTTGGTGGCTGCATACCTGAATGCAGGGTGTTTAGCGACAAGAGTGTGCACTCGGGGACCTACAGAGACAGAGGAAGAGATATACAGAGAGACAGAGAGACAGGGGAGACATACAGACCGATAAACAAACAGACAGGAGAGACAGACAGATAGAAAGACGGACAAAGACAGAAAGAGTGTGTGCATGTATGATGAAGTAATTGATTGCTCATGCTACGTGTCGGTGGCTGCATTCCTGCATGCAGGGTGTTTGGCTACAAGAGTGTGTACTCGGGGACCTATAGAGACATAGGAAGAGATATACAGAGAGACAGAGACAGGGGAGACAGACAGACCGATAGACAAACAGACAGGGGAGGAGAGACAGACAGACAGACAGATAGAGGAGAGACAGACAGACAGACAGATAGAAAGGCGGACAAAGACAGAAAGCGTGTGTGTATGTATGATGAAGTAACTGATTGCTCATGCTTTGTGTCGGTGGCTGCATTCCTGCATGCAGGGTGTTTGGCTACAAGAGTGTGTACTCGGGGACCTACGCACTGATCGGGGCCGCTGCTCTGCTGGGCGGCATTGTGCGCATGACCATCAGCCTGACCGTCATCCTGATCGAGTCCACCAATGAGATCTCTTATGGCTTGCCCATCATGATAGTGCTCATGGTGAGGAGGGCTTTGTCACCTGCTTTTCTATTGGCTATTTCTTTTGTTTCTGTTTATATCCACCAATGAAACCCCCCTTTTGCCTGCCGCACAAAAAGGCTTTGTGTATTTGTTTTCTTTTCTGTTTGGCTACATTTCTGTTCATATCCACCAATGAAATCTCCTTTTTTTTATTTTGCTTTGTCCTTTTGGCGAAAGCGTTGTGTCCCAGATGGTTTTGTTGGTTTGTATGTGTGTTTGCTTTCCTGGCTTCATATCTGGTTGAATCTGCCAATGAAATCTCCTTTTGATTGGCCACTTTGCAGATCTTGTTGGTGACATGCTTTGTGCCTTAGTTTTCTATTGGTTATTTTTCTGTGCTTTGTGTCTTAGTTTTCTATTGGCTATTTTTCTGCTCATATCCACCAAGCTCCTTTTCCTTACCCATTATGCTTGGTCTCCTCTTGAGGGCTTTGTGTCCTAGATTTCGATTGGCCACATTTCTGATCGAATGTATTTGTAAGCTGTTTTAGTTGGCATATCAATATCTTATGTGGGAAGGTGGTAGAGTGGTCAAGACGCTCATCTGGCGATACAGAGCCCTTGAGGGTCTGGGTTCGGATCCCATCCTCGCCCTTTCTCCCAAGTTTGACTGGAAAACCAAGCTGAGCGTCTTGTCATTCGGATGAGACGATAAACCGAGGTCCCGTGTGCCGCATGCACTTGGCGCACTGAAAACAGATCCCATGTTAACAGAGTGTTGTCCTCCAGCAAAATTCTGTAGAAGAAATCGACTCTGACAGGTACACACACACACACACACACACACACACACACACACACACACACACACACATATATATATATATATGCATGCATGCACTCAATGGGTTAAGCTGCTGGTCAGGCATCCGCCAGCAGATGTGGTGTAACTTATATGGATTTTTCCGAACGCAGTGACACTCCGTTGAGAATCTGAAACTGATACTATCCTTTCGTTTGAGGGGTTTTGTGTCGGTACAAATTCATGCTAATGCGCTTTGCAAATCCACCAATGAAACAACAGCCTTCCGTTTTCCTTTACAGTTAGTTTCTCCGGAAGATGCGGTGTCATTTATTCTTATTCTTCTTATTATTATGATTAATATTCTTCTTTTTCTTCTTCTTATTTTTATTATCATCATGAATTAATTAATGATATGGACACTTATAAAGCGCATATCCTCGGTCGGAGACGAAGCTCTAAGCGCTTTTCAAACAAGGGGTCAGTTTCACAAGTGGCTGCCTGCCTGGGTAGAGCCGTCTGACGGCTGCCATTGGGCGCTCATCATTCGTTTCCTGTGTATTTTCAGTCAGGGTTAAGTCAGGCACGCATACACACTCAGACACGTAACATTATTATCATTAGTAGTATTGTTATTATTATCATTTTGAGGGGGTGGGGGAAATGATGTGGGAGAGCAGGGGTATAAAATCGCCCTTGAATGTAACTGGCCAGTGTGTATAATCTGTCTGATTATGGGAGAGGATATATAGATGTGTGTGTGTGTGTGTGTGTGTGTGTGTGTTTGCACGCGCGCGAGCGTTGTGTGTGTGTGTGTGTGTGTGTTTGCACATGTGTGTGTGTGTGTGTGTGTGTGTGTGCAGGTAGCCAAGTGGGTAGGGGACCTGTTCAACAAAGGAATCTACGACATCCACATCGACCTGAAGGAGGTGCCCTTTCTGGAGTGGGAAACACCTGCTGATGTGGCCAAGTCCGTTCTTCCTCACTCCTGTCTCTTGTCTGTCATAACTTCTTCTTCTTCTTCGTGGGCTGCAACTCCCACGTTCATGTACACGAGTAGGCTTTTACGTGTATGACCGTTTTTATCCCGCCATGTAGACAGCCATACTCCGATTTCGGGGGTGTGCATGCTGGGTATGTTCTTGTTTCCATAACCCACCGATCTTTAACGTGCGTATTTGATCTTCTGCTTACGTATACACACGAAGGGGGTTCAAGCACTAGCAGGTCTGCACATATGTTGACCTGGGAAGTCGGAAAAATCTGTACCCTTTACCCACCAAGCGCCGTTACCGAGATTCGAACCCGGGACCCTCAGATTGAAAGTCCAACGCTTTAACCACTCGGCTATTGCGCCCGTCGACTGTCATAAGTAATAGTGAGAGATAAACATGACGATAACACTGAACAGGAAACAGTGAAACTTCATTTCCAAAAAAACCCACAGGGACACATAGTCTTCTTCTTCTTTCTGTTACACGACCAACATCGACTTGCCGATGACTCTGTCGCGGTTCATGCATGCTGGGTATTTTCGTGTCTCCATAACCCACCGAACACTGACATGGGTTACAGGATCTTTAACGTGCGTATTAGATCTTCTGCGTGCGTATACACACGAAGGAGGTTTTAGGCACTAGCAGGTCTGCACATATGTTGACCTGGGAGATCGGAAAAATCTCCACCCTATACCCACCAGGCGCCGTTACCGTGATTCGAATCCAGGACCCTCAGATTTTGAAAGTCCAACGCTTAAACCACACGGATATTGCGCCCTAAAAGACATATACAATCATATCATTACAGATAAAAATACAGAGAGCAGCGCATGCGCCAGAAAAAAAAAGAAGATTAAGAAAGACAATGAACAAACAGTCGGTCCTTTTACAAACCATTTCATGCCATCAATTCTTTCAGAACATTCACATTAAAAGTAAGATTAAATCAACAAGTGAAACCAAAATGAACATGTAACCTTTTTTTTCTGGTGATACAGTAACTTGTATAGGGACACAATATTTAGTCTGCGATAAATCATACACAGGTAGGTGAGCTCACAATTCAAGTATTCGTCTATAGTACATGTTCTCATTTGAATATCTATCTATCTATATATATATATACATATATATATATGTGTGTATATATATATATATATATATATATATATATATATATAGAGAGAGAGAGAGAGAGAGAGAGAGAGAGAGAGAGAACAAGAACAAGAACAAAACTTTAATCTCCAGGCCTCCGGCCCCTAGAAAGAGGTCAAAAGTACACAATATAGTGATCACTCAGCCACAACAAAATGTAAAATACGCACTAACTTAACCTGTAGAACAAAATTGCTTCTCGTGCATAGTAAATTAATTCTAACTTTCATCATTGTTGTCACAGAATTCCTGTCGTATTTTCAGGGCATTAAATATATAAGTGCATAGTTTACGAATACTGTAAACAGAACCGTGAGAGAGAGAGAGAGATGCACGTACGTATATAAACCGTGTATGTCCGCAGGCTGAAAGCACGTGACATCGTTGAGCCGCGCCGCCTGTCGGTGGTGTTCCCTCAGACACGAGTGGCCTCCCTTGTGAAGATCCTGAAGACCACGGCTCACGGCGCTTTCCCTGTGGTCAGTCTGCTGGGCAGTGAGGTGGAGAGCCAGTCCCTCATGTCCTTTGAGAACCACAAGGTGAGGGAACTGTATAACCAGCAGCCTGAGAGAATCTGGCTTCCAAGCCAAAGTCCACGCCATAGAGATTGGCGCAAGAGGGTTTTGCGGGCGCATCTGCCTGCAGCCTCATGAAACAGCTGTCGATTTCTGGCAGAGAGAGGACACGGGCTCTCAAGGCAATGACAGAAGCAGCAGAAAAGACTTCCAGCTGGATCTGGTCGAGGAAGAATGGAAGTAAACAGCATAAAATTAAATTTCCATACTCAAACTAGGCGCACGATGGCTCAGTGGTTAAAACGTCTGCCAGAAAAGGTGACAGTCCTGAAGTGGCGACCACCCTGGAGGCGCGGGTTCGAACCTGCTGAGGACCAGGAAAAAGAAAAAAAAAAGGCGGCAATACAAGGGCATCCAGGAGTCATGGCCTGGGTGCGGCCCGGCCCCCTTAGAATGTAAGGAGTTAAAGGCCGAAACACTTGACAAGAGGGCTTCTTCTCTAAAGACCTTGTACTATCCAGCTCTCCCTAGAGTTTCTCATCACATCATCTCTCTCTCTCTCTCTCTCTCTATATATATATATATATATATATATATGGATCTCACTCATCTAAAACATTACATTTTAAAATGTGCAGCCAGGAATCACACGGGATGCTTTGCCTTTTGTTATTTCATGGAAAAATTCGGGACATGATTATTTCAAAACTGAATGTACAAAACTTCCCTGTTCGGATGAAAGGATAATTAATCAAACATGAACTCTCCCTGTGCGTGTGCGTGTTTGTGTGTGTGTATGTATGTATGTGTGTGTGTGTGTGTGTGTGTGTGTGTGTGTGTGTGTGTGTGTGTGTGAAGGAGAACGACCAGGTGGACAGTTTTGTCAACGACGAGCCAGACTTTCCACGCGAGAGCCAGATGGAAGAGTGAGTGAGCCATTGGCATTGTCATCTTTGTTCTTCGTCTTCTTGATATTAATGTTTCTCACCCCCAGTTCGTGTGGTCTTTCCTCTTTCTTCACCACGTCCTTTGGCCAGCATTCTTCCATTTTTTCATGGATCAGGAACTCTTCTTCTGCCATTTCTTCAAGTCTTCCCTGAAAACCCACTTTTTTAAAAACTTTAAAAGAAAAACAACAACTGAAC
>NC_134886.1:37353429-37363429 GCF_041734735.1 Babylonia areolata
GCCCGTATTTCTGTTTGTCTTGATGTTTGTTTTTCTGTCTTTTTCTCTGTGTGTGTGTGTGTGTGTGTGTGTGTGTGTGTGTGTGTGTGTGTGAGTGTGAGAGACGAGAGAGTGTGTGTGTGTGTGTGAGTGTGTGTGTGTGTTTGTGTGTGTCTGTGTTTGTGTGTGTCTGTGTGAGCGACGAGAGAGAGAGAGAGAGAGAGAGAGAGAGAGAGAGAGTGTGTGTGTGTGTGTGCGTGTGTGTGTGAACGACGAGAGTGTGTGTGTTTGAGGTGTGAGAGAGTGAGAACGAGTGTGTGTGTGTGTGTGTGTGTGTGTGTGTGTGTGTGTGTGTGTGTGTGTGAGTGAGTGAGTGAGAGCGAGCGTGTGAGTGTGTGTGAACGCGCGCGTGTGTGTGTTTGTGTGTGTGTGTGCGCGCGCGCGTGTATGTGTGTGTGTGTGCGCACGCGCGCGTGCGTGCGTGTGCTTAATAATAATAATAATAATGGTATTTATATAGCGCTGGATCTTGTGCAGAGACAAATCAAAGCGCTTTCGCACCAGTCATTCACACGCATGCATAACTCTAATACTGCAGAAACTAAAGACAAGGAAGGGCAGGCAAGGGAGGCTATTTTGGGAAGAGGTGGGTTTTAAGGCCAGACTTGAAAGAGCTGAGTGTAGAGACTTGACGAAGCGAAAAAGGAAGTTCATTCCAATCGCAAAGTCCAGAAACAGAGAAAGAACGGCGGCCAATAGTCGAGTGTTTGAATCTGGGTATGCGTAAACAGAGTGGATCCGAGGCCGATCGTAGTGAGCGAGATGGAGTGTAGAGGTGAAGGCAGCCGCAGAGATAGGAAGGGGCAGTTTTGTGAATGCATCTATAACATAGAGTGCTGATCTTGTACTTTATTCGGCGTGAGACAGGGAGCCAGTGGAGATGTTGCAAAAGAGGAGTGATGTGCTCAGATCTTTTCTTTCTGAGGACGAGTTGGGCAGCAGAGTTTTGTATGCGCTGAAGGGGCTGAATGGATGAAGCAGGCAGACCAGACAATAAAGAGTTACAGTAGTCAAGGCGAGAGAGAATGAGAGAAACGACAAGTCTAGATGTTGCGTCAGTGGATAGATATTTCCGGACGGCACTGATGCGTCGCAGTTGACAGTAGCAGGACTGACATGTCTGACTGATAAATTTTTGCATGGACAGTGTATTGTCAAGGACAACACCGAGGTTCCTGACTGACGTGGAAAGAGGGATGGATGTACTGCCAAGTTTGATTGTGTCAATTGTGATGGAAGACAGTTTTTGTTTAGTTCCTATGATCATTGCTTCAGTTTTGTCCGCGTTCAATTGTAACTTATTTCGAGTCATCCAGTTTTGAATGTCCAGGAAGCAGTTGGATGTTTCCTGCAAGAGCGACAACAATTTTTCAGGGGTATCACTCTTCTGGAGTTGAGTGTCATCAGCATAAGAATGATGACTGATATTATGGCGGTTGATAATTTCAGCGAGAGGAGCAGTGTACAGTGTGAAGAGCACTGGGCCTAAAACAGATCCCTGTGGGACTCCATGTTCGATTTTAACGGGTTCAGATTGGAAATGATCAACAGTGACAGACTGGAATCGATCAGTGAGATAAGATTTGAACCAGTTTAGAACAGTGCCGTTGATACCAAATGTAAAATGAAGACGGGAAAGAAGGATTGAATGGTCTATCGTATCAAAGGCGGCTGACAAGTCGAGGAGAGTGAGAAGGGAAATTTTTCCCGAGTCGGACGCTATCAGTAGATTGTTCAGAATGTGGAGGAGAGTGGTTTTGGTGCTATGGTCAGCGCGATAGGCAGACTGAAATGGGTGGATGAGATTGTTGAAACAAAGGTGGTTGTTAAGCTGCTTGAGGACAGCTTTTTCGAGGAGTTTGGACATGAATGGAAGATTAGAAACTGGTCGATAGTTTTTCAAAATGTTTGCGTCAAGGTTGGGTTTCTTCAGAAGAGGCCGGACGATTGCAGTTTTGAAAGTGGATGGAAACGTTCCAGTGAGAAGGGATGAGTTGACAATATTAGTGATTGTGGGGAGAAGATGTGAGACACATTGGGAAAAGACCGAGGCTGGTATAGGATCGAGCTCACAGGATTTTACTGTCATTTCTTTTAGGATTTCATGAACTTCTGTTTCAGTCAATGGATTGAAGGAATGGAGAGGAGTGCCGCTGAATTGAGGATCAGGATGAACAGGTTGGAAAGACATTTGGTCTAAGATGGTACGAATATTTTGGACTTTGTCGAAAAAGAAAGAGAAGACATTGGGGAGTTCAGATAAAGTGTAGGTAGAAGGAAGAGGAGTCCTTTTTGCAGTTCCGAGAAGATTTGACATGACAGAGTAAAGAGATTTGGTGGATGTGGCATCGAGAACTTGAGAAGAAAAGAAGTTTGTTTTTGCTGATGAGATCATATGTTTGACTTTATTTATTTATTTTCGGAATATTTGATTGTGGACTTGCAGTTTTGTTGATCGCCATCGTCTTTCCAGTTCGCGACGTTTGCGTTTTGCAAGTCGAATGTCTTGTGTGTACCATGGGGCGGAGGGTCTGTCAGGGAGCATGCGGGTAGTGGGGGGTGCATGTTCATCCAGCAGTTGAGAGAGGACAGTGTTGTAATGTGTGGATACGTCGGTAAGGGAAGAAATTTTGGAAAGGCGTTCAGCAGCTTGAGAAGAAAAAGTGTTAATGTTGATGGATTTCAGGTTGCGACGAGTAACAAATTTTTTGGTTCTGGTAGGTTTTGAAATATTAAGCAAGAATATAACAGCAGAATGGTCGGAAGAAAGTTTGTCAGTTACAGTCACTGACGCAACCATGGCATCAGACTCGCGTGCGATTAGCCAGTCCAACGTATGGCCAGATCTGTGTGTTGGTTCTGTAACGAACTGAGAGAGAGAATGAGTGGACAGAGATTGACATAGGCGTTTGACATCAGTGGAAGTCTGGTTGTCGAAATGAAAATTGAAATCTCCGAGGATAATAAGTTTGCCAGAACGAAAGTTGGAGTAATCAAGTAGTGTTCGGAACTCATCGTGAAACTGAGAAGATGTTAGGTTATTTTTACGACAAGGCGGAGGACGATAGAGACAACAGAAGATGATTGAGTGACCGGGAACACTGAGAGTGACTTCTATCATTTCGAAGGTATCATGTGGAAAGGCGTGGTTATGGGAGAAGGAGAGGGAAGACTCCAAGATATCTCTGTAGACGGTGGCGATGCCACCTCCACGAGACAATCGAGGAAGTGACATAGTTTTGTATCCAGGTGGGGTCAGTTGTTTAAGTTTGGGTTCGTGACCTTGTGACTTTAACCAGGTTTCGGTAAGAAATACGATATCAAAGTTTTTTTCAAAAATAAAATCAGAAATATAGTCAGTCTTTTGATCAGGGCAGACAGACTGAGCATTGAACAGACAGGCGTGAAAGAGATCAGAGGTAAGGAGAGAGGAATCTAATGGTGAAGCAGGTGAGTCAGGCAGACAGACAGTGGAAGAAGAAGATGGTGACTGAGCAGTGGAGGACAATGGGAAGGAAGAAAAAGGTCCGGGAGTTGAGACAGGTGTGGCAGGAGTAGGAAGCGGAGCAGAGGCTATAACTGGCACGGGGGATACATTGCAGTTCGGAATATTGTCATCAGAGGGGGCAATGTCACGGAAAGTAAAAATGTTAGCAGGAACACATGTGTTGAGGTTGGAAGCAGCACAAACAGCGCCGCATGAAGTGGATCTGTCAACACACACAGGTGTACTGTCAGTAGTGCTGTTGGGGGTCCGTACGGAAACGTCAGTTTTGATGGGCTTTTGTTTTCTCTTTCCTGCTCGGCGAGTTCGTCTTCGCGGCAGGCAAGCGCCAATGCCTGTTCCTCGCAGGCGCACAACTAGGTCAGGGGTCAAAGGTGCAGGTTTGATAGCAAACAGTTCAGCGCGCGAGTACAGATCAAAGGGAGGGACGTTGCGCTCACCTTGACAAAGGCTGCCCACCTGTCCACTACCACTGAACGTTACGTTTTGCACGTGTACATGCGTGTTGAAGGGAGAGATGAATGGCGGGCCGGCGCAGTTCAAAACTGACAGGAAAGCAGAAAGGGAAATCCAAAACACAGCCAGTCTTATGTAGATCGGGGCACACACATACATCCATTGTTCGAAGGGATCCATAATAAAACACTCTGCAGAACCTAGCCACACAACACCAAACACAACCAACACAATAAACAAAAATACGGAGAGCTAGAATCACTCAGCCTGTTAGGCGTGCGACCTTCACCCCTTCCCTTGTACATAAATGTATGTATATATGTATATATATATATATATATGTATGTGAGTGTGTGTGTGTTTGTGTGTGTCTGTGTGAGAGACGAGTGTGTGTGTGTGTGTGTGTGTGTGTGTGTGTGTGTGTGTGTGTGTGTGTATGTATGTGTGTGTGCGTGTGTGTCTGTGTGAGAGACGAGTGTGTGTGTGTGTGTGTGTGTGTGTGTGTGTGTGTGTGTCTTTGTGTGAGCGACGCGAGAGAGAGAGAGAGAGAGAGAGAGAGAGAGAGAGAGAGAGAGAGAGAGAGCGTGTGTGTGTGTGTGCGTGTGTGTGTGAACGACGAGAGTGTGTGTGTTTGATGTGTGTGTGTGTGTGCGTGTGTATGTGTGTGTGTGTGTGTGTGTGTGTGTGTGTGTGTGTGTGTGTGTGAGTGAGAGAGTGAGAACGAGTGTGTGTGTGTGTGTGTGTGTGTGCGTGCGTGTGTGTGTGTGTGTGTGTGTGTGTGTGTGTGTGTGTGTCTGAGTGAGAGAGTGAGAGCGAGTGTGTGAGTGTGTGTGAACGCGCGCGTGTGTGTTTGTGTGTGTGTGTGTGTGCGCGCGCGCGTGTATGTGTGTGTGTGTGTGTGGACACGCGCGCGTGCGTGCGTGTGCTTGTACATATACGTATATATATATATATATATGTGTGTGTGTGTGTGTGTGTGTGTGTGTGTGTGTGTGTGTGTGTGCGTGCACGTGCTCGTGCGCGCGTGTGTCTGCATGCTCATTCTTTCTTTCGACGTTTTCAAGGAGTCTCTTTTAAACATTTCCTTTCAGTCATTGTTACGTGATTTCCTGTTTGCTGTGTAGCGCTCTGTGGTGGATCCCCGTTTCCTTTGTACTCTGTTTCTCTGTCTCTGTGTCCTCTCTCTCTCTGTTGCTCTCTCTCTCTCTCTCTCTCTCTCTCTCTCTCTCTGTCTATCTCTCTCACCCCCCCCCCCCCACACCGCCCCCCCCCCACTCTCTCTCTCTCTCTGGGGGTCACCCGTACAATTGAGCCATTGAAGTTTTGCGTTTTGTATTGTTTGCTTGTGTGTTTGTGTTTGTCTCTTTTCTCCTTTTATTTGCCCTTGTTGGTCTGAATGTGAATACCTTCGTACCTGAAATCTTTTCCCTCAGTTAGTTGTTGCTTGCTTAGTTTACTTAAAATACGTTTACGCACAGCATCAATATCTATCTTATCCATTTTAACAGATAGAGAAAATCTAAATAAGACAAAATTAGGAAGTGCTTATTATGTTGTCGTTGGCAAAGAAAAAAAAGTAAAGAAAAAAAAAGAAGAGTGGGGCTAAAACATTTACGGATATACATCCAGAGATAGATAGATAGATAGATAGATAGATAGAGAGAGAGAGAGAGAGAGAGAGAGAGGACAGAGAAAGACAGACAGACAGAGAGAAGCTAGAATTGTTGAATGTAAAATTCCTATCACAAGTAATTGGTTAGTTTCAGAAAGGGAAAAAAAACTGTGAAAGAGTGTCAGTGAAACAGAGAGAAAGTGAGGGAGAGAGAGAGAGAGAGAGAGAGAGAGAGAGAGAGACAGACAGACAGACAGACAGACAGACATCAGACAGACAGAAACATAGGGGCAGACAGAGAGAGACAAAGAGAGAGACAAAGACAGAGACAGATCGACAGAGACACGGGAGAGAGACAGACAGATAGACAGAGGGGCAGAGACAGAGACATGGGAGACAGACAGACAGATAGACATTCAGGGGAGGAGAGACAGAAAGATAGGCAGACAGAGAAAGACAGAAAGAGTGTGTGCATACATGTATGATAGAGTAATCAATTACTCATGCTTCGTGTTGGTGGCTGCCTTCCTGCATGCAGGGTGTTTAGCGACAAGAGTGTGTACTCGGGGACCTACAGAGACATAGGAAGAGATATACAGAGAGACAGAGACAGGGGAGACAGACAGACCGATAGACAAACAGACAGGCGAGACAGACAGATAGAAAGACGGACAAAGACAGAAAGAGTGTGTGCATTATGATGAAGTATTTTATTGCTCATGCTACGTGTCGGTGGCTGCATTCCTGCATGCAGGGTGTTTGGCTACAAGAGTGTGTACTCGGGGACCTATAGAGACATAGGAAGAGATATACAGAGAGACAGAGACAGGGGAGACAGACAGACCGATAGACAGACAGGGGAGGAGAGACAGACAGACAGACAGATAGAGGAGAGACAGACAGACAGACAGATAGAAAGGCGGCCAAAGACAGAAAGCGTGTGTGTATGTATGATGAAGTAACTGATTGCTCATGCTTTGTGTCGGTGGCTGCATTCTGCATGCAGGGTGTTTGGCTGACAAGAGTGTGTACTCGGGGACCTACGCACTGATCGGGGCCGCTGCTCTGCTGGGCGGCATTGTGCGCATGACCATCAGCCTGACCGTCATCCTGATCGAGTCCACCAATGAGTTATCTTATGGCTTGCCCATCATGATAGTGCTCATGGTGAGGAGGGGCTTTGTCACCTGCTTTTCTATTGGCTATTTCTTTTGTTTCTGGTTATATCCACCAATGAAATCCCCCTTTTGCTTTGCCGCACAAAAAGGCTTTGTGTATTTGTTTTCTTTCTGTTTGGCTATATTTCTGTCATATCCACCAATGAAATCTCCTTTTTTTATTTTGCCTTGTCCTTTTTGGCGAAAGCGTTGTGTCCCAGATGGTTTTGTTGGTTGTATGTGTGTTTGCTTTCCTGGCTTCGTATCTGGTTGAATCTGCCAATGAAATCTCCTTTTGATTGGCCACTTTGCAGATCTTGTTGGTGACATGCTTTGTGCCTTAGTTTTCTATTGGGTTATTTTTCTGTGCTTTGTGTCTTAGTTTTCTATTGGCTATTTTTCTGCTCATATCCACCAAGCTCCTTTTCCTTACCCATTATGCTTGGTCTCCTCTTGAGGGCTTTGTGTCCTAGATTTCGATTGGCCACATTTCTGATCGAATGTATTTTGTAAGCTGTTTTAGTTGGCATATCAATATCTTATGTGGGGAAGGTGGTAGAGTGGTCAAGACGCTCATCTGGCGATACAGAGCCCCTTGAGGGCCTGGGTTCGGATCCCATCCTCGCCCTTTCTCCTAAGTTTGACTGAAGAACCAAGCTGAGCGTCGTCTTTCGGAACATAAACCGGGCCCTGTGCCGCAGCACTGCGCACTAAAACAGCCCATGTTAACAGGTGTTGTCCTCCACAAAATTCTGAGAAAAATCGCTCTGACGGGCACCCCCACAACAACACCCCCCAACACACACAACAAACAACACCACACACCTATATAATATAATTATATAAATATATATATATAAAATTTATATTGCATCCCTGCACTCAAGGGTTTAGGGGGGTTGCGGGATCCCCAGCAGAGGGGTTTCTTTAGGGTTTTTCCCGCTGACACCCCCGGGGAACAAAACTAACACCTTTTTTTTGAGGGGTTTTGTGTCGGTAAAAACTTGCAAACTTTTTGAAAAACCCCCAAATGCAACAGCCTCGTTTTCCTTTACATTAGTTTCCCCGAAATGCATTCTTTATTTTTAAATTTCTTATTATTATGATTAATATTTCTTTCTTCTTCTTATTTTTAATCAGGAATTTTTTAAAAGTTTGGCCTTAAAAGCGCATATCCTCGGTCGGAGACGAAGCTCTAAGCGCTTTTCAAACAAGGGGTCAGTTCACAAGTGGCTGCCTGCTTGGGTAGAGCCGTCTGACGGCTGCCATTGGGCGCTCAATCATTCGTTTCCTGTGTATATTCAGGTCAGGGTTAAGTCAGGCACGCATACACACTCAGACACGTAACATTATTATCATTAGTAGTATTGTTGTTGTTATCATTTGAGGGGCGGGGAATAATGATGTGGGAGAGCAGGGGTATAAATCGCCCTTGAATGTAACTGGGCCAGTGTGTATAATCTGTCTGATTATGGGAGAGGATATATAGATGTGTGTGTGTGTGTGTGTGTGTGTGTGTGTGTGTGTTTGCACGCGCGCGAGCGTTGTGTGTGTGTGTGTGTTGCACATGTGTGTGTGTGTGTGTGTGTGTGTGTGCAGGTAGCCAAGTGGGGTAGGGGACCTGTTCAACAAAGGAATCTACGACATCCACATCGACCTGAAGAAGGTGCCCTTTCTGGAGTGGGAAACCCCTGCTGATGTGGCCAAGTCCGTTCTGCCTCACTCCTGTCTCTTGTCTGTCATAACTTCTTCTTCTTCTTCGTGGGCTGCAACTCCCACGTTCATGTACACGAGTAGGCTTTTACGTGTATGACCGTTTTTATCCCGCCATGTAGACAGCCATACTCCGATTTCGGGGGTGTGCATGCTGGGTATGTTCTTGTTTCCATAACCCACCGATCTTTAACGTGCGTATTTGATCGTCTGCTTACGTATACACACGAAGGGGGTTCAAGCACTAGCAGGTCTGCACATATGTTGACCTGGGAAGTCGGAAAAATCTGTACCCTTTACCCACCAAGCGCCGTTACCGAGATTCGAACCCGGGACCCTCAGATTGAAAGTCCAACGCTTTAACCACTCGGCTAGTGCGTCCGTCGACTGTCATAAGTAATAGTGAGAGATAAACATGACGATGACACTGATCAGGAAACAGTGAAACTTCATTTCCAAAAAAACCCACAGGGACACAAAGTCGTCTTCTTCTTTCTGTTACACGACCAACATCGACTTGCCGATGACTCTGTCCGCGGTTTCATGCATGCTGGGTATTTTCGTGTCTCCATAACCCACCGAACACTGACATAGGTTACAGGATCTTGTTACGTGCGTATTAGATCTTCTGCGTGCGTATACACACGAAGGAGGTTTTAGGCAATAGCAGGTCTGCACATATGTTGACCTGGGAGATCGGAAAAATCTCCACCCTATACCCACCAGGCGCCGTTACCGTGATTCGAATCCAGGACCCTCAGATTTTGAAAGTCCAACCCTTAAACCACACGGATATTGCGCCCTAAAAGACATATACAATCATATCATTACAGATAAAAATCAGGAGAGCAGCGCATGCCCAGAAAAAAAAAGAAGATTAAGAAAGACAATGAACAAACAGTCAGTCCTTTTACAAACCATTTCATGCCAGCAATTCTTTCAGAACATTCACATTAAAAGTACGATTACATCAACAAGTGAAACCAAAATGAAATGAACCTTTTTTCCTGGGGATACATAAATTGTAAGGGGGCACAAAATTTTATCTGCGAAAATCATAACAGGGACGGAGCTCACAATTTTAAGTTTTCGTCTATTAATGTTCTCATTTTAATATCTACATCAATTTATAACATAATATATTGGGGTATAATAATATTTATAAAATATATATTTAAAATATAGAAGAGAGAGAGAGAGAGAGAGAGAAGAGGAAAAAAGAACAAGAACAAAACTTTTAAACTCCAGGCCTCCGGCCCTTTGAAAGAGGGCAAACGTCACAATAAGTGACACTCAGCCACAAAAAAATGAAAATACGCAAAAAACCCGTGAACAAAAAGCTTCTCGGCATATAAATTAAAATTAACTTTTATCAGTTTTTCACAGAATTTCCCTTTGATTTTCAGGCTTAAATATAAGTGCATAGTACGAATACTGTAAACAAAACCCTGAGAGAGAGAGGAAGATGCACGACTATATAAAAACCGTAAATTTCCCCAGGTGAAAGCCGTGACAAAA
>NC_134886.1:37368429-37373429 GCF_041734735.1 Babylonia areolata
GGCCACTGGTTCCTGTCCCGCTCGCTCCCACAGATCTTCGTTTCGGATCTTTTCTTGCCATCGGATTTTGTAGATGCGCCTCAGACAGGTGTTGAAGAATGTTTGAATCTTCTGCTGCATCGTCTGTGTTGTCCGCCATGTCTCGCATCCGTAGAGAGTTGGTGATTGTTGAAATAAATAATTTAAAAAAAAAATGGATAGAAAAAGAAAAACAAGAGAGGCAAGGCCTTCAAGACTCACTTGTGATAAATGAAGTCCCCTAGCATTAATTACAGAGTAATTTCCCTTTTTTACTATCTGCACCAAAACGTTTGCAAAATACATAAAAATTCCATGCTTAGCAAAAGAAGTTTCTGTTTGAACAGAAAATGATAATAATGACTCCTCTTGTTGTTGTGTCAGAATAAGAGGTCAAAGTGCCAAGTTTAGAGAATACAAAAAATATAAATATAACAGTAAATGCAGTTTGCATATAATTAGGCTTCTTTTTTATTTTTTGTGCCAATCCCAGAGGTGCAATATTGTTTTAAACAAGATGACTGGAAAAAACTGACTTTTTCCTATTTTTATGCCTAATTTGGTGTCAACTGACAAAGTATTTGCAGAGAAAATAGCAATGTTAAAGTTTACCACGGCCACACAGACACACGGACACACACACACACACACACACACACACACACACACAGACAACCGAACATCGGGTTAAAACATAGACTCACTTTGTTTACACAAGTGAGTCAAAAAGGTGCACTTGACAGACAAATCTACATATATTGAGAGGGGGTGGGACAAAGGGTGATAGAGAGAGCGAGAGAGAGAGAGAGAACAGGCAGATAACGTGAGAAGGTAGAGAGTTAGAGAGAGGGAGGGAGAAAGAAAGAAGAGAGGGAGAGAGAGAGAGAGAGAGAGAGAGAGAGAGAGAGAGAGAGAGAGAGAGAGAGAGAGGACAAATAGTTTATTGGCCATTCTACAAACACATGGGAAGGGTGGTGGGGTGTTGGGGGGCAGGGTCTAAGAGAGAGAGACAGACATATATATATATATATATATATCTCGAGGGAGAGAGAGAGAGAGAGAGAGAGAGAGACAGACAGACAGACAGACAGACAGACAGAAACAGAGATAGACCGACAGACAGACGTACCTTTTCCATGTTCCATCATTGTTTGTTAGATGGGGAGAACGCGTTTCCAAAGAAAGCAAAGCCCAAATTCGAACAACAGAAAGCAATTGGAACTAAAGGTTGAAAACAAAGCAGCAACAAGGAACGCTCACAAATCCCACTGCTCTTTACTCCGTCAACCATCACACACGAACACACGCACAAAAGCACGTAAACACAAACATGCACGCACACTCGCACGCTCACGCTCACGCACACACACACACACGCTCGCGCACTAACACATAATACATATATATATATATGCACAGACACACACAGGCACGCTCGCACGCACACATATACAGACAGACACACACATAAATACACTAACGAACACACACACACACACACACACACACACACACACACACACACACACACACACACTAACAGACACATTAACGCACACACACGCAGGCACTTACGCACACACCCACATACATACAATCATGCGCGCGCGCGCACACACACACACACACATATCCACACACATGCACACACTCACACACACATATACACAAACACACACACAAACACACACACACACACACACACACACACAATCCCTCACCCCCCCTCCACACACACACACATACCCTTGCTCCCCAGGAGGGGTACCCCTCCCTGCGCCCTCCCCCCCCCCAAACCCCCCAAAAAACCCTCCATTCCCCCGCCCCCTCGAACCTCCCTCTCCTCCGTTGAGTTCCATCTTGCTCAGAACAACACACGGGGACCCAGGAGGGGTTTGGTTTTTTTTTTTTTTTTTTTAAATCCCACCTCAGGTGACATGACGGGCCTGTTAGCCAAACCACCCACTCACCCACCTGCTTTTAGCGGATAATTGTTATGTTTTTGTTGTTGTTGTTGTTGGTGGTGGTGGTGGTGTTAAATTATGTTTGGTTTTTTTAATACTATTTTAGTAATCATCTTATCGTGCAGGGGCTTGTCCGTGTAAAAGAGTGTGTTAGAATTTTTGGACAGAGCTGACTATGACTGCAGGAGAGGGTTGGTTTTGAATCGATCAATCGATCAATCAATCAACCAACTATTCAATCAATCAATCAATCAATCAATCAATCAATCAATCAATCAATCAACCAATCAATCAATCGTTCGATCGATCAGTGAATCAACCAATCAACCAATCTATTCATTAATAATAAATAAATCTTTCATTCATTCATTCATTCAATCTATTCACTTCTTTAATTGAATAATTAAATCATTCATTCTTCTGTTTGTTTAGTTAGTTTAGTATTCATTCATTCATTCATTCATTCATTTGTTTTAGTTTCCATTATCAGATGAGAAAGATGCATGATTAACTTTTGTGGAAATATTGGGCTGGGCAGGTGGGGGTGGGTGTGGGGTGGGGGGTGGGGGGGTGGGGGGGGGGGAGGAATCAGTGTGATTGACAACAGCAGTCTGCTGAGTAAAGCATGCTGCAGGACACCATGTTTCTTTTTCTTTTTTTCTTTTCTTGGTAAGATATGACCGCTGGAAGAGAATGAATATACCTAACGGAGATTGTTTTAAAACATTCTTTTTGGTTTCTGGACTGCTTAATTCCATTATGCATTGTCAAACAATATTAGGTAAGGAGGTTACATCTGGAAATGTTACTCATTGTCAGGTCTGTTGTCTTCAGTTGTCACTTCATAGCTTGTGTATTTACCACTTTGTAATTTCATCTTTTGGCTACACCATAATTTCCTAACCTTGAAGACATCGTAACATTAGAGCATTCTCCACGCCTAAATTTCAGGTCATTTTTCATAATCCAAACTTAAGATCAGTTGCCATGTACAGACTTCAGACCATCGCCATATCGAATTTCAGACTAGTTGGCATAGCCAAACTGCAGACCAATAATGTTATCCAAACTCCAGGTCATTTGGTATATCCAGACTTCAAACCAGTTGCCATGTGCAAAAATGCAACCCCCCCCAAAAAAACAAACAAAAACCCCCCAAAAAACAACAACAACAACAACAAAAAACCCAAAAAAAAACCTTCTGACCAATTGACCCATCTAAAGTTGAAGTCAGTTGCCACTTTCAAGCTTTAGACCAGCTGCCATAGTCCAGACTTCTGACCATTTGCCATATCCAGACTTCACACTCAGTCGCCATGTCCAAACTTATCAAGACAATTTGCCGTATGATTATTTACTCTGTTTGCCACATCAAACCTTCAGGTCATTTATCCCCGATACAAACTTCAGCTGATTTTGTCACATCAAACCTTAAGACCAATTGCAAAATGTCCAAACTTCAGACCAGCTGCCACGACAGGCAAAGATCGGGTCATTTGCCATACATCCAAATTTTAGACTAATCGCCATATCAAAACTTCACACCAATCACTGTATCAAAACTTATCAAGACCAATTTCCGTATGTTTACTTCTACTACTACGAATACTGCTACTATTAATAATAATGATAATAAGAATAATAATGATAACAATATTGGGTGCTTCTTGAGCACTTAGCGCATTACAACAATCTCTAAACACATGCACATACACACACACGCAAGAACTTACGAAAGGAGGAAAAAATTATAGCGATCTTACACACAAAAGCATAAAACAGCTTCAAAGACTACGCGCATTACACTACTTAATCACACACACACACACACACACACACACACACACACACACACACACACACACACACACACACACACACACACACACAAAAGTTTGCATAGCTTATAACTGGATGTCATTGGACAGGGACGGAAAGTCTAAGCAGAGGCGTTTTCAAACAACAACAATAACAACAACAACAAAGAATCCAAACAACAAAAGAACAACAACAAAAAAAACCCCAAAAAACCTCAACTACTCCAGATACTCCTGTCGTACTCTCTTGCACCATTTCGCTTTCGATCGTGTAATGCTATGGAACACTCTGCGGGAGATTGGAATTGAAGAGAATTACCTCCGCCCCTCAGACCCCCTCTCTCTCTCTCTCTTTCAAGCTCCGTAGTCGGTCTCTGTTTCTGTTTATTTGGTTTAAATATGAATATCACCAGTTCATTATGACGTTAGCATTATTAATGTGATTGTAGTTATTGTAGTTATTAAGAGTGGTGATGGTAGTGTGGAAGTGGCGATAATGGTTGTAAATTATCGTTGTTGTGGTTGTCGCTGATGGTGCTGTTGTGGTTAATGTCATTGTTGTCTCATTACAGTTGTTATTTATTGTTGCTGTTTTTTTTTATCAATAAGGGCAGATGTGTTGATAATAATGGTATAGTTCTTGCGTAGATAATTTCTCTTTGATTCATTCGCGCACGAACTGATACTCGTTCAAAAAGCCAAACACACACACACTCATGTTCACGCAAGAATGCACACCTGTTAATGATTGTACATGTACAAACATGTTAATAATTGCGCTTTATGATAGTGGAATAAGTGAGAAAGGGACAGTTCATACAAGCACTAAGGAATTTACACACTAGGCAAGAAAAACACAGATACAACTACTGTAACATTTTCAAGACTAAAGTTTTCCAAATAACGACCATTTATATAGCAAAACAGACATATTTTGGAACTTTGTTTTTGTTTGTTTTTTTGTTTTGTTTTTGTTGTTGTTTTCTTCCTTATGAAGAAAGGCAGCGTAAAGCATCCCCCCCCCCCCAAAAAAAAAAAAAATGGAAAGGAAAAAAGAAGAAGAAAAGAATAAAGAAAAAGAACAAATGAAAAATATGGGTGCTCCGTTGTCTGCATGCAACTGAGGTCCAATCCTTAAAAAAAGCAAAACAACAACAACAACAAAAAACAAACAAACAAACACCCCCCCCCCAAAAAAAAA
>NC_134886.1:37378429-37403429 GCF_041734735.1 Babylonia areolata
ATTCAGGGATTTTCTCAAAGCTGAACCCCCCCCCCTCCCCCCCCCCAAAAAAAACCCTTTGCGCTGGGAAGATCGCTCATGGAAAGCAACTCTGGCAAATTTATTACATTGACAGGTTTCCATAGACATCTCTTGGCTATAACAGTATCGGGTTTATCTCTCTCTCTGTCTCTGTCTCTGTCTCCGTGTCTCTCTCAGTACCTCCTTGCCACATGGACTTTTTAAGCTAACGACAAAGTACCAAAGTGTCGCTTATCCCTTAGTAGTTTATTCTGCTTCAGTTATGTTTTTCCTTTCTGTTCCATTTTATCTACTTTGTAAAACCTATAACTGTACTAAATGATTTGTACCAACTATAACACTAGAGCTCTGCAGCTAATGGCATTAAACATTTCAGTGTTCAATTCACTCTCTCTTTCTCGTGAGTGAGTGAGTGAGCGAGTGTGTGTGTGTGTGTGTGTGTGTGTGTGTGTGTGTGTGTATGTGTGTGTGTTTCTGTCTCTCTATGTGTCACTCTGTCTATGTATCTGTAACGCTATATTTCTCTCACTGTGTATGTGTGCGTACACATGTGTTTAGGTACACACACACACACACACACACACACACACACAGCCCTATCCTTTCACACTGCCCACACTCCAACCCCCAAACCCCCCCCTCTCCACACAAACGCCCCCTCACCCTCACCCACACACATTGCCATTATCTATCATCTCTCTCCTTTTCTTGCGGGAAAACTGAAGCAGACAGCCACACGTTTCGGTCAGCAGAGCTATTCACACATCACAGCATAATACACATGATCTGATATCAGCACGTCCTGATAATCAATACCTCTTACCCCACGGGGGGAGACTGATGATACCACGATTAATACGATGCAGTCAGGAGACCAAGTGTCCTCGGTTCCAGTCTGGATGCCAGCACACACAGACACACACACACACACACACACACACACACACACACACACCTATCCCCTTGCACTGCCGACTCCCACCCCACCCCACCAATATGTTTTAAGTCATTCCTTCACCTCTGATAAAATCATCACCGACAGCTGATCAAGCATTCGCTAAACATGAAAAAAAACCCAGAGGTTCGCTTTTTTTTTAATTGCTTTTTTTAGGGTTTTTTTTTTTTTTTTTTTTTTTTTTTACTGCCTTTTTTACTGCAAAACTTGCCCTATTTGATCAGTCTTGTGATCTGCCCTGCCAGTCCATTTTGAGCTATTCCTTCTCAAGCGCTAAACTCATTGATTACACGTTCACGGGAAATAAAAAAGAAAAGCAAAAATAAAACTAAAAAAAAAAAAAGAAAAAAAAAAAAGCCTTCAATAACCACAATAAGGAGGGTGTTTTTTTAAAAAAAAGGTTTTTATTAAAACACTTGCCCTTTCTGACACAAACTAACCAATATCACCGAAGGTGGTGGGGTAGAGAGGGTGAGGTGGTGATGGTGGTGGATGCATAGCAGATAAACGTTGAGGGCAGAAAGAAAAGTGAATTATCACCCCCCTCGCCCCCCCCCCCCCACACCTCCCCCACTATGTGGGATGTGTTTCTCAGTTTCGTTGCGGTCTTTCTCTGTTCTTTTAAACACTGGGTCCTGTTGTTGTTGTTGTTTGCTGGGTTTCTTTCAAGTTTCTATGTATATGATATACATTGATACGGTTTTTTTTGTGGTGTTCTCTATCAAGTTCGAGAAACAGACGTATGCGCTCGATCATACACACACACACACACACACACACACACACACACACACACACACACACACACACACACACACACACACACACACACACACACACACACACTAATAATAATAATAATAGTATTTATATAGCGCTGAATCTTGTGCAGAGACAAATCTAAGCGCTTTCACACCAGTCATTTACACGCATGCATAACAGAGAGTGGGAGATAGTGTCTGTGTGTGTGTGTGTGTGTGTGTGTGTGTGTGAGAGAGAGAGAGAGAGAGAGAGAGAGAGAGAGGGGAGTGAGGGGAGGGAGGATGGAAGGTGGAAGAGATGCAGAAATAGAGAGAGAGATAAAAAAGAGAGAGAATCATACACACACAGACACAAACACACACACACACACACACACACACACACACACACACACACACACACACACACACACACACAGAAGTGAATTTAAAATAAAATAAAAAATTTAAAAAAAGCAAACCCGGAAACTTCGTAAATGCCACGTTTGTTCTGTCTGTAATCTGACATAGTCTCAAAGAGAACGAGCCAATATCCCGAGAAACGCACCAACCTTTAAAAAAAAAAGAAAAAAAAAAAGAAAAGAAAAAAAAAGAAACAACATCAACAGCAACTACAACAACAACAGCAAAACATTTCTTGAAGACTGGTCAGCGTGTTCTGTGCCGTGCACGGCACAAGAGCCCGATAAACAAACATAAAGCCGTATTATTTGTTTGTTTTTTCTTGTTGTTGTTGTTGTCTTCAAAACAGAAGCAAACTGACACCAGGGGTGGTTAATATTTGGAATAAAAAAATAAAAAAAGATCTGACACTTTCGCTCTTTCAAACAGAACAAAGACTTACACCACTCCATGCGAACGTTCCTGAGTAAGTTTTCATGTCTGCTTACACAAATGTAAATTACAGGCACAGAAAAATAAGCACAGAGAACTTCCTATATGGTATATTCGCCTTGTCTTTTTTCCTTAAAACTGTCTTTCTTCTTCTTCTTCTTTTTCCTTCTTCTTCACAAAACCGTGCCATTAATATGATTAGCCATGTAAATACAACAGGCGGCTCTGTGCACAATATGTACAAAGAACTTCAAATATTACCTGTTCATCTACTTGTTAGATGTAGCACATTGATTCTTATGCATAAGATTGTTCATAACGCATGCCCACAATATTTAAAATCATTATTTTGTTTCCAGTTCCAACGTAAATCAGACAGAGCTATTGTCCCAAAGCCTAAAACTGATGTATTTAAGATGAGTCTCTCATTTAATGGAAGCATAGAATGGAACATACTTCCAAAGACATGTCAAATTCCAGCCATATCTCTCTTTAAAACTAACATAAGAATATTTCTATTCGATACTTTTGATTAACCTACTCGCGGTCTTTTGCAAATGCTTGCTTGTACTCAGTCCACTAGCTACCATGCCATGATGAATGAAAAATTGAATGTATGTGTGATCGTGCTAGCAAATGAACAGTAAGTGCGTGTGTGTATTCGTGTGTGTTTGAGTGTGTGGGCGTGAATGTGTACGTATGTCTTTTGCTTGTTTTATAATTTGTGTGTGTGTGTGTGTGTGTGTGTGTGTGTGTGTGTGTGTGTGTGTGTGCAGCATGCACTTAACGCACGTAAAAGAACCCACGGCAACAAAAGGGTTGTCCTGGCAAAATTCTGTAGAAAAATCCACTTCGATAGGAAAAACAAATAAAACTGCACGCAGGAAAAAATGCAAAAAGAAAAAAAAAAAGGGTGGCGCTGTAGTGTAGCGACGCGCTCTCCCTGGGGAGAGCAGCCCGAATTTCACACAGAGAAATCTGTTGTGATAAAAAAAACAAAACAAATACAAATACAAATAAGTACGTACGTACATGATAATGTACCAATTGTTCTTTTCATCGCTTTGTTACCTTTAATAGACTATTACAGTTACTATTCTTATTCGTCGGTCTAATTATTTTATTTATTTCATTTTATTTCTTTATTTCCATGTTTTGTGTCGTTCTTTATTTTCATGTTTTGTGTAGTTAAATGGGCAGTATTGTAAAAAGGCCTTTACTGCGCCTAATTCTTTACCCATTAGAGATTCAATCAATCAGTCGATTTTCTCCTCCCCCTCCTTCTTCTTCTTCCTCTTCTTCTCCTCCTCCTCTCCTCCTTCTTCTCCCTCTCCTCCTCCTCCTTCCTCTTCTTCTCCTCCTCCTCCTTCTTCTTCTCCTCCTCCTTCTTCTTCTTCTCCCTCTCCTCCTCCTCCTCCTTCCTCTTCTCCTCCTTCCTCTTCTCCTCCTTCTTCTTCTTCTCCTCCTCCTCCTTCTCCTCCTCCTCCCCTCCTCCTCCTCCTTCTTCTTCTCCTCCTCCTCCTTCTTCTTCTCCGTCTCCTCCTCCTCCTTCTTCCTCTCCTCCTCCTCCTCCTTCTTCTTCTTCTCCTCTTCCTTCTTCCTCTTCTCCTCCTCCTCTCCCTCCTCCTTCTTCTTCCTCTTCTCCTCCTCCCCATCTCCTCCTTCTTCTCCCTCTCCTCCTCCTTCTTCCTCTCCTCCTCCTTCTTCTCCTCCTCCTCCTACTTCTTCTTCTTCTCCTCCTCCTCCTTCTGCTTCTCCTCCTCCTCCTTCTTCTTCTCCGTCTCCTCCTCCTCATTCTTCCTCTTCTCCTCCTCCTTCTTCTTCTCCTCTTCCTTCTTCCTCTTCTCCTCCTCCTCTCCCTCCTCCTCCTCCTCCTTCTTCTTCTCCTCCTCCTTCTTCTCCCTCTCCTCCTCCTCCTTCTTCCTCTTCTCCTTCTTCCTCCTCTCTTCCTTCTTCTTCTCCTCCTCCTTCTTCTTCTCCTCCTCTTCCTCCTTCTTCTTCTTCTCCTCCTCCTCCTTCTTCTTCTCCTCCTCCTCCTTCTTCTTCTCCTCCTCCTCCTTCTTCTTCTCCTCCTCCTCCTCCTTCTTCTTCTCCTCCTCCTCCTTCTTCTTCTCCTCCTCCTCCTCCTTCTTCTTCAAGTAATCAGTTTGCCCCACTACTTTGTACGATGATACTGTTTGTGCCATAAACAGAGCAAAGCATGTGTAGATTTGTGGATTTTTTTTTATCCAGACCGCCCCAATAATTAATGAAGAACAAGGAGGGAGAGAGGCGCCCTTTCGCTTTCTCTCACTTTACGAGAAAGCGTGGATTATTGTGAGACAGTGTGATCGTCCCCTTCCCACGTTTCCTCGCAATCTCTCGAGAGAAAGCAGCGGGAGGGGAACGTCCACGCTTTTCACGCAGTTCCATGCTTTCTCGTGGAGTGAGAGGAATCGCTGGATTTGCGAGAACGGTTAACTCTTTCCATACGAACGGCGAAAGAGACGACGTTAACAGCGTTTCACCCCAATTACCATCATCAAAATATTGCAAGCGGAAGGCTCTTATACTGAAGACGTGAATGTTGACAAAGAATACCACAATTCTGACGACGGAAGCTAAAGTTTGGGTCGTTCAGACACCCACTGGACATCCGAGGGGTCTGTGTAGAGGAGAAGAGAGGACTGGCCGTACTGTGTGGGTTAACTAACAGTCGCTTTGTCTGGTATCGTGCGTGTAACGGTGACTCCTTCCTTCGTCTGGTTTTTGCTTCGGTGTCCTCTACTTTGCTGCATCTTTTTCGCTTGGCTGGAGATTTGTTAGTTGGGTAGACAGGTAGGTAACTAGTTGGTTGGTTATTTAGTCAGTTAGTTAGGTAGGTAGGTAGGTTAGTAGATATGTAGGTAGGTAGACAGGTACGTAACCAGTTAGTTGGCTATTCAATTAGTTAGTTAGTAGGTAGGTAGGTAGGTAGGTTGGTAGGTAGGTTGGTAGATGTATAGGTAGGTAGAGAGGTACGTAGCTAGTTAGATGGTTATTTGTTTAGTTAGATATGTAGGTAGGTGGATGGCAGGTAGGAAGGTAATTAGGTAGGTAGATGGGTAGGTAGGTGGGTAGGTAAGAAGGTAAGTATGTAGGTTAGAAGGTAAGAAGGCAGGTAGGTGGATAGGTAGGAAGGTAAGTAGGTAGGTTAGTATGTGGGTAGGTAGGGATGTATGTAAGTAAGTAGGTAGGTTGGTAGGTAGGTGGATGGGTGGGTAGGTGGGACTTATTGCACATTAACAATTTTCCTCCATTTCATTTATGCTTTGAATCTCAATATAATTTTCCCATTATCTATGTTTCTATTGCTTGTACGTGTGTTTATTCGTTCATTCATATTCATTTATTCATTTGGAGTGATGGCCAAGAGGTAACGCGTCCGCATAGGAAGCGAGAGAATCTGAGCGCGCTGGTTCGAATCACGGCTCGGCCGCCGATATTTTCTCCCCCTCCACTAGACCTTGAGTGGTGGTCTGGACACCAGTCATTCGGATGAGACGATAACCCGAGGTCCCATGTGCAACATGCACTTAGCGTACGTAAAAGAACCCACGGCACCAAAAGGGTTGTTCCTGGCAAAATTCTGTAGAAAAATCCAGGAAAAAAACTATGCAGGAAAAAAATACAAAAAAAGGGTGGCGCTGTAGTGTAGCGACGCGCTATCCCTGGGGAGAGCAGCCCGAATTTCAAACAGAGAAATCTGTTGTGATAAAAAGAAATATAAATACAAATACAAATTTATATATTTTTGTTTATTAATCTATTTACTTATTTATTGATCCATTAATCGCCTTTTTTCCCATACTGGAGAACAACACAGTCACGCAGTTATATTTCAGCAGTTGTGAATATTGATATCCTCTGAGTCGTTGCTGACTCAATGGCGTGCTGTGATGTTTGTGATTCGATTCATGAATTAATTAATTTAATACTTTATGCGGATGAAACAAAACAAATTGTCATATGCAGAATCGACAAACAAAGTTTGAAAAAAAAAACAACAACAACAAAAAACCCAAACAACTTTTGTTTATTGAATACACACTCTCTTCATTTCATCGACTGCAGTCGGGAGGGACCGGGGTTTCTTCTATCATGTTTCTCTTCTCCCCAGGTAGGCGATATACATATAAGGTTTATTTTTTCTCTCTTTTGTTTTCGGTTGTTGCTTTTGTTGGAGGTAGTTTCGTTTTGTTCGTGTTTTTTTTTTGTTTTTTGGGGGAGGGGTGGGGGGTGGGGGGGGGGGTGGGGGGGGGGGGGGAAGGCGTGTTCTGTCAGTCAGCCTTGGTGACGCTCTATGTGGTCTGGCGGAGAGTCTGAGTTTGATTGAATGGAATTCATGTCACCCCATTCAGATAGATGGAGAAATAACATTTTCGTAATTATGATGAGACTGGACTGTCGTCTCTTTGATGATTTTGGCTGTTTCTGTACCTGTTTCCCGTTTAAAAAAAAAAAAAAAAATCACCCATACAGATAGATGGAGAAATAACATTTTCATATGATGAGACTGTCGTCCCTTTGATGGTTTGGGCGGTTTCTTTTGCTGTTCTTGTAATTTTCAATTTTGTATTCTGTATATATATAGAGAGAGATTTTTTTTTGACATGCTGTTTTGAATTTGACAATACTCGCATAATTTGCGTCCGAACTTTTAGATATTTTGCAGACCTGTTGACGATACCCGAAGGTTACTGTGTGAAAATTTTCAATGAAATCGGTTTCTCTATCACTGAGAAAATACTTGTCAAAAAGTGGTTCACTTTTTTTTGGACACCCGATATATGGGTTTTTTTTTCGTGTTTTCCCGGACTTTCTTGGGTCGACCACCGTTTTATTTTGTATATAAATTTAATATGACAATTCAGAATAGATGGAAAAGAAAAAAAATACATAAAAAGATTTTTTTTTAATCTGAATACAGTCAACATTAACAATAACAGATGGAAGTCATAACCAAGACCAATACCCAGCATTCCATAACTATATCATTGTAATCAATAGCAATTATGGAATGAATCACCCATACAAGAAAAAGCATACAACTTTTCATTTACTGAATCAAGGCATGTGGAAAAATAAGTTAACATCATTTTATCATTTGTTATTGAGTTTCATTGGGTTTTTTTTTGCTTTGTTTTTTTACGGGTCTGTGCTGTTAGTCCTTTGCCCCCCCCCCCCACCCCCCCGACTCGGAGGTCCGGTGGGTCGCAAGATGTTCGACCTCAGCCCTTCGACCTGTCCGGCTTGGGCGGACCTTCCAGCATCATCACAAGCTCCCGCCGGTATAGCCCTAAGAATCCCCGAGGGACGCAAGCCCCTTCTTAACCCCCTCCCACCGCGCCACCCCTTCCCCACTCCCCCCAAACCCCCAACACGGCGAAGTGGCAATCTTTCGGGTACCTGTTTTACAGGTGGTCACAGACGGGGTTGATGGTTCGAGGTTAGGATCTTGTTTTCTGAGCGGCGCTGACACCACCCACCTCTCTCACACCCTCCACCTTCCCTTTCCCGGCACAGTCACATGACACACACACAGACATGATCGCATAACTTTCACATTCACGTGCGCTCGGCTCGCGCGCGCGCACACAAACACACATACACAAACAAACACAAATACACTTAAATGTATGTACACACTCACACACACATATATATACATTCGCACGTTCGCAAACGCACAAAATATGTAAACACACACACACACACGCACGCACACTGTGCACTGATAAACTGTCGCGTGTGTAAATGTGCACATTCATACATGCATATGAGATGCACAGATCGTTTTCTTTTCAATCGCCAAAGACGTGGAACAAGCTCCCTGATAACCTCCGTCATTCTGATTCCTTCGCATCTTTTAAATCTCGTCTCAAAACTCACCTTTTCCCTCAGCAATAAGTTCAATTGTGGCAGGTCCACTTCCTTTGCGTTAGCTGTGCTTGACTATGTGTGTATACATATGTATGTGTACATAACTACATTCATATGTATGAATGTGTATTGTGTGTGCGTGTGTTTATGTAAGTTTGTGCCTGCCTATGTGTACGTATGTGTTAGGGTAGCTGTTAGATACACATGTATGTTAAAATGTATATGTATGTATGCAGCGTGTGTGTGTGTGTGTGTGTGTGTGTGTGTGTGTGTGTGTGTGTGTGTGTGTGTGTGTGTGTGTAGTCACATTTTGGTGTGTGTATGTAACATAGATATGATGTATTATGTTAACAAAAGCGTTTTTGTAAAGCACCTAGAGCAGATTTCTGGATAGTGTGCTATATAAGTATCCATTATTATTATTATTATTATTATGCTAACGTGCACTTTTCTGTGTGTGCGTACACTTGTGTATACAAAGACATACACAGACAATATATATATATATATATATATATATTTACACACACACACTTACACACACACACACACACACACACACACACACACACACATATATATATATATATACATATCTACGCATGTATGTGTGTGTGTGTGTGTGCGCGCGCACGCGCGCGTGTGTGTGTGTGCGCGCGTGTGTGTGTATGTGCATGTGCATGTGTGCGTGTGTGTGTGTGTGTTAAAATTTAGGACATAATATTATAGAGAATGGAAAGGTCATTGTGTATCGAGTTCGTTTCTTTATCACCGATTTTCATGCTTTAGAATTACTATTAGAAGCTCTTCATTGCTCGTTAAATCACCAAAAGAATTGGCTTAGTTGATTTTTAATGTTTTCTCATGCTTAAGAAATGCGAATGTTGCCACTGTCTATTCTCCATGCTGGAACGTGGATCAAAGGATCAAAATTAATTCTCTTTGATTCTTGTGTGTGTGTGTGTGTGTGTGTGTGTGTGTGTGTGTGTGTGTGTGTGTGTGTGTGTGTGTGTGTGTGTGCGTGCATGTGTTTAAAGAACGCTTGCCTCAAAGGTCTGATGAAAGGACACCACACCGAAACGTTAATTAGTTGTAATTCCTTAATTACTCAAGAGACTCACTTCAAACGTGACAAAAGGGAGTAGAGAAGAGATGTGAAAACTGGGTAGAGTGTCCATTTGGAACTTGACTCGCATCGGCTTGGATGACGGAGGGACAGACAGAGCTCCACAAAGACAGACAGACACGTGGTCAGGCATCTGGATATTGTCATTAAAAATCCTGTAAGCCTCCCCCCCCCCACACACACACACACCCTCTTACTCTAAGGCCCCTGTGGAGGTTTCCCATGTCATATGCAAATAAGTGTCACGTTGCTATTTCGGTGGTGTGAACGTCGTTTGTGTGTTAATTTGTTTTCTTTTTCTTCTTAAAAAAAATTATGTTCGGATGTTAACAATGAGAACAATTTTAGAAGCTCTCTCTCTCTCTCTCTCTCTCTCTCTCTCTCTCTCTCTCTCTCTCTCACACACACACACACACACACACACACACACACACACACACACGTACGTGTGTGTGTGTGTGTGTGTGTGTGTGTGGACATTCGTTTCGCTGATAAATTGTTTTTGGCCATTTCTGTGTTGTTTTTTTTCTTCTCAAATTGTCTGGTTCTTTCTGAAGGGAACGCTTAGCATGCGGGATAATCCGTTTTGATAGCAAGTAAGCAAGGCGAAGTAAAGACATAATTGAGACAGAAAACAGCCTGACCAGAAAATGAAACGTAATGCCTGGAGACGTCACTGCTTTCAGAAAAACCCATACACGCTACACCACATCTTTCAGGCAGATGCCTGACCAGCAGCATAACACAACGCGCTTAGTCAGGCCTTGGGTGCATGCATATGTATTTGTGCACCTATCACAGTAGATTTCTTCTGCAGAATTTTGCCGTGGGTTCTTTTTCAGTGCGCAAAGTGCGTGCTGCATACAGGACTTCGGTTTGTCTATCACGCACACACACACACACACACACACACACACACACACACACACACACACACACACACACACACACACGTTTGAACAGAAGCTGCATATTACATGTGGATGGGGCTGATGACTAGATCTTCAGGTAGATGGTTGTTGATTGCACAGTTCTGCTTATCATACTGGATTTGTATTGTATTGCGTTTTGTCACAACAGATTTATCTGGTGAACTTCGGTCTGCTATTCCCAGGGAGACTGCATCGCTACAACAAGAGCGCCACCTTTATTTTTTTCTTCCTTCAAGTGTATGTTTTCTTATCAAAGTGGATTTTTCTACAGATTTTTTTTTTTTTTTTTACCAGGCACACAACCTATTTGTTGCCATGGGCTCCTTAACGTGCAGCGTATCTGCCAATGCAGTGTCCGCGAGGGTCTGGGTTCGATTCCCACTCTGGCCCTTTCTCCCAGTTTTGACTGGACGATTAACTCACTCAGTACGGCCAGTCCTCTCTTCTCCTCTACACGGACCCCTCGGATGTCCAGTGGGTGTCTCAATGACCCAACCTTTAGCTTCCGTCGTCAGAATTGTGGTATTCTTTGTCAACATTCACCTCTTCAGTACAAGAGCCTTCCGCTTGCAATATTTTGATGGTGGTAATTGGAGTGAAACCCTGTTAACGTCGTCTCTTTCGCCGTTCGTATGGAGAGAGTTAAACGGAGCGTCTATAACTGGGATGAAACGATAAACCGAGGTTCCGTGTGCAGCACGCATTTGGCGCACTGAAAAAGAACCCAGGGCAAGATTGTTGATCTCTTGCAAAGTTCTGTTGAAAAGATCCGCTCTGATTCACACACACACACACACACACACACACATACGCGCGCACCTGTTCGCTCAGGTTCGCTCGCTTTCTAGGCGGACGCGTTACCTCTAGGCCAAAACCTCTTTAGCCGCACTGTTGAAAGATGAGCATCTTTCTGAGGTATTTTTGTTGTTGTTGTTGTTATTTGTTTTGTTTCTGAACTAATCTCGCTTCCAGAATAAGAAATGGAAAAATGTCGATAACTGGGGCATGGGAAAGCCTCAAACATCTCGCATCTTAAAAAAAAAATCTTTTCTTGGTTCGAACGTCACCTGAATAGAAAACACGACACGCCATAGAAAAATCAGGAAGAAGCGGAACAAAATAATGTGCGTCTATCAAAGGTAAGGAGCTGCCGTGTACGCAATTACCGCTGCTGATGGGTTTTTTTTTTGTGACTCGTAAACAAACTGATAACTATATGCCGCATGAGAAGGCCCCGGTGCTGTTGTTTTGTTGCGGTCATTTGAAGAGCTTGAAAACAGAAATGGAAAGCTTTGTGTGGGGGTGGACATACCAAGTATAGTATTTCTTGCAAGTTGGCCTGAAGCCTTCTGTTTTTAGACACGAAGGAATTGTTATGGTGACAGTTAGAGACACTGGGATGGCTGATTAGTTCTGTGGAAGTGATGGGCTCTGAGACAGTTCTACAACAGTTCGAGATCGGTTTACATCGTTTTAATTCTGGTCTTTCTGTCGTTGTTTCTTACTGTCCTTTTTTTTCTAGTTTCTTTCTTTCCAATGCTAGTTTCTTTCTCTGTGTGTGGCTGCCTTGGCTGCTCTTTCTTTCCTTGTTCTTTCTTTCTTTCTTTTTTTTCTTTTCCTGTTGCATTTGTTTTATCTTTCTAATAAAAAAAGGGGAAAAAGAAGAAAAAGAGTGTGTTTTTCAAGAAATGGAAAAGAAGTTCAACAGGTTCGTTGGTGTCTGATTTATTAAGAGACATAATTTATATATTCAGTGGGTGGAGCGGTGTTGGTTTTTTGTTTGTTTGTTTTTTGTTGTGTGTGTGTGTGTGTGTGTGTGTGTGTATGCGTGAGGGAGGTGGAAGGAGGGGTGGGGGGGGGGGGGGGGCGGGTATAAAGAAAGCACAGAGCCGGGAAGATGTTTTACGGCTCTCTACCCCCAACACCGCCCCCACCCCCCCCACCACCACCACCACCCACCCCCTCATTCTTCAGGGAATAGTGCATGGAAAAGGAAACGAGGCAGACAGCGTAAGACGTGGGCAGCAGACAACAACACTGAGTGGGACAGAGAGGAGCTTGAGTGCGTTGGCTTATGCTGCTGTCCGGCATCTGCCCAGCAGGTGTTGTACAGCGTGTATGGATGGAATTGTCCCGAACACAAGTGACGCCTCCTGGTGTAACTGAAACTGGAGTGACCCCCCCCCACCCCCCCTTCCCCACCCCCTTCCCCCCCCCTCCCTGCCCCCCCATCATCTTGTCCATTTCTTGGCAGCGCCCAGATAAGATTCGAACTCGTAGACCCCAGTAAAGCTCTCAGGCATGACATTTCCATATGGCATGATCGCAGGCCCAGGTCACTCCTTTTTCTGTCGAAAAAAAAAAAAAAAAAAAAGCCGGGGGTAGGGGGTGGGCGCTGCATTCGCGGAGATTGACTGTCCTGTTTAAAAGATTAGTATTAAAAGATAGATAAATAAATAAATGATAATACTGATAAATATTACTACTGCTACTACTACTGTTAACACTTTCTTCCGATTTACTGTTTTATATGAGGAACAAAAAGGCGGTGCGTTTGGGTTTTGTTTCCAAGGAACTAGCAAACCAGCACCAAACAAATTAGTGGATGAAAACAAGGACACTGCTTCATTGGAGCAGCACCATTTCCCCCACCCACCCCATTCCCCACTTTCCGCCTTCCTACACCCCCATCCCCTCAGTCACACACACATACACACACACACACACACACACTCTCTCTCTCTCTCTCTCTGTGTCCCTGTTGATCTCAGTGGTGGACCCCCCACCCCCACCCCCCGGCCATGGAGATTTAAAGTAAGGTGTCCTTTCTGTCTTCAAAGAATATGTTGCACCATTCAGATTTCAAAATGATAAACACCCACACCCACCAACACCCACCCACCCACACACACACACACACACACACACACACACACACACACACACACACACACACACACACACACACACACACACATTTTGTGCTCCCTTTTTGATTTTGGTGCGTTAAGTTCTTTGTTCTTTGTTTGCCGTTCGTTGTGTGTATTGTGTGTTGTTGGTTGTCGTGACACGCCTTTCTCCCTCGGCGATCGCCACGTGCGGCCAACCACAAGGGACACAACAGACAAAGCAAGGAGCCTGTTACAGCCCCAAGGAAGACGCATGAAGCAAGCATGAGCTTCAAGCTCGTGGGCAGTGGTGGGGCTGGGGTGGGGGGATGGGGGTCCGGGGGGAAGGGGGGGGGTGGGAAAGAAAGGATTATGTGTGGGAGAGGGGTCAGTAGTTGCAGAAACTGTTCAGCCGTTGACAGAGAGAGAGGGAGAGAATGGGAGAGAGGGGCGCTTGTAAACAGGAAGGGTCTAATAACAATCTTTTGTCTCCGTGGTTGTGGGAAGGGAAGGGGAGAAGGGGGGTGGGGTCGAAGGAAAAGGTGTGTGTGTGGGGTGTGGGGTGGGGGTGGGGGGAGGGCATGGGGGGTGGTGGGGTCAGGGGGGGTGTGTGGAGAGGATTAGGCTTGCACCATTAGTGGAGACAGGAGTGAGTGCATGATAGGCCGCGAGACATCCCCGTCCATGCATCATTCCCCTTGGGGCCCGGAGGATGGGGGGGGGGGGGGGGGGGGGGGGAGAGTGGGCGGAAGGGTGATGATGGTGGTGGTGGTGGTGATGGTGGTGGTGATGGTGATGATGGTGGTGATGGTGGTGGTGGTGGTGGTGGCAAACCTTCGTTTGTTCATCATGGAGAGGATGATTTTGTGGAGGCATGGAGGTGTTGGGGGGGTGGGGGGTGGGGGGGTGGAGGTGCGGGCGGAAGGGTGATGATGGTGGTGGTGATGATGGTGGTGGTGGTGGTGGTGGTGGTGGCAAACCTTCGTTTGTTCATCATGGAGAGGATGATTTTGTGGAGGCATGGAGGTGTTGGGGGGGTGGGGGGTGGGTGGGTGCGGAGGGATGGGGGTGGGGGGTGGTGGTTGTAAACAGGAAGGGTCTAATAACAATCTTTTGTCTCCGTGGTTGTGGGAAGGGAAGGGGAGAAGGGGGGGTGGGGTCGAGGGAAAAGGTGTGTGTGTGGGGGGGGGGAGGCATGGGGGGGGGGGGGGTCAGGGGTGTGGGTGTGGAGAGGATTAGGCTTGCACCATTAGTGGAGACAGGAGTGAGCGCATGATAGGCCGCGAGACATCCCCCGTCCATGCATCATTCCCCTTGGGGCCCGGAGGATATGGGGGGGGGGGAGAGTGGGCGGAAGGGTGATGATGGTGGTGGTGATGGTGGTGGCAAACCTTCGTTTGTTCATCATGGAGAGGATGATTTTGTGGAGGCATGGAGGTGTTGGGGGGGTGGGGGGGGGTGAAGGGGGGATGGGGGTGGGTTGTTGTGGGGGGTTGGGGGTGGGGGGGTGCGGGCCGAACTGACTTGTTGCTAGTGCTGCTGTTCTAGTGTTTTGTGAAATGCTGCGTTTATTTTATTTTTTTTTTTTTTATTTTGTTTACTTGTTTATCGATTAGATTCATTGATGCAGAATAATGGTCCTCTGGCATAATGTTATGTTCAATATGGATTGATTGGCTCTATGTGTGTGTGTGTGTGTGTTGTGTGTGTGTGTGTGTGTGTGTGTGGTGTGTGTGTGTGTGTGTGTGTGTGTGTGTGTGTGTGTGTGTGTGTGTGAGAGAGAGAGAGAGAGAGAGAGAGAGAGAGAGCTTGAGCTTGAGCTTGAACTTGAAATGTTTTATTGTCATTGTCACAGCAAAGGTGTTTTGACAAGGGGGTAACTTTTTCACGTCAGCATATTACAGTACTCTCTATGATATCAGTTTTAAACATGAGAGCGGGAGAGAGAGAGAGAGAGAGAGAGAGACAGACAAACAGACAGACAGACAGACAGACAGAGACACACAGAGACAAAGACAGAGAGAGAAAGAGAGAGACAGACAGACAGAGAACGCTATGTATTCCCCAAGGTTGTTTTTTTTGTACTGTGCCCCTGTGTTAAAACTCTGGATTGTCCTAAACTTGCTTCTCTTATGAGAGTACCGTTCCACGAAGAATAAAGTGGTGCATAATGGAAAAAGAACACACTTAATCAAGACCCGAAAAAGAAAAAAAGAAAAAGGCAGGAGGATTAAAAAAAAAAAAAAAAAAAAAGACAGCGCGTATTGAATGAACAGCAGAGGACAGGCACAAAACAACAGCAAACGCTTCAATGCAAACAACGGGATGATTAACTTTTCTCTCTGTCGCCACTGTTTATCTAATATGTCTTTTTGTACTTATTTCATTTGCTCGAGAAAAGGGGGCGGAATTACCGATGTTTGTCCTCTCAGGTTTGTTCCATTTGTTTGTTGTTTTTCAGTTTTTTCCTAGCTTAATCTATTTTTCATGGCCATTTTCGATGATGAATTGTATTTAAAGCACGCTGCAGCGTAAGTGTGAAACAATGAGACAGATACATTTTCAACGCTATTTTAGCAAGAAACTGTTTTCATTCTGTCAACTTTACATCTTCTGAAAGGAAGTGAAGAGTATAGATTTGTCACGTTGTCCCAGAACTTGAATTGACAGACATCTGTGGCTACATCGTCATTGTCCTCATCATCATCCATCATCAAATACAGAAACAAAAACTGTCCTGAATCCTGTGGTCTATCTTATCCTGCCCTCATAGAGGGTGGCAGACTGGTTAAGACGCTCATCTGCCAATACAAAAAAATCCGTGAGGGTCTCGGTTTGAATCCCGCTTTCGCCCTTTCTCCCAGGTTTGACTGAAAAATCTGAGCGTCTGGTCATTCGGATGAGTCGTTAAACGGAGGTCTTGTGAGCAACACGCACTTGGCGCGCACTGAAACAAAAAACCTCACAAAAAAGACATGGCAACGAGAGTGTCAGCCTCTGGCTAATTCTGCAAAGTAAAAACAAAAAGAGACCAATATGATAGGTACATTGTGTGTGTTCTTCTTCTTCTTGTTGCTATTATTAATGTTATTGTTGTCACAGGGACAGATTGGAAGAATTGGCAATGCCTAAAGTCTATATCCTTGAGTAATCAAGTTTTTTCATCTCTCTCTCTCTCTCTCTCTCTCTCTCTCTCTCTCTCACTCTATCCCTCACACCTCCCAGTTTCAAAGGTTTCCTTTTATCCCCCCTATCCCCTCTATACCCGCTTCCCCCTCATCCACAAACTTGTCCGCCCAGCCTGCCAATCTCGATCCCCGGAAACCTCCTGACTTCACTAACGTGGAGGGTTCGGGAAAAGGCCATGTTGAGACACCACTGTCCGCTGCCCCCAACACCTGTCCTGACGTATTGGCCAGTGCAGAAGTACCTGAACAGCCAGCAAGCAACGCCACGGTGGCCCCTCCCATGACACCTTCATCACCCGAACAGCCCTGCTGCAGGGAAGCACATCCGACCCCTGATCACGGTGCAACACAGGGCTATGGAGTTCATGTATACACCCCGACACCAGATACTCTGGACGACAGCGAGACGCTGGTGAAACAACCGTTCAGCGTCAGCTCCCATGGCATGGACTTGGAGAACCAGCCCCTAGAAACGGGTGGAGGGTCCCTCAGCAGGTCAATGCACCTCCTGTCAGGGGCGCTACCAGTACCCCAGTGACAGATCAGCACGTGGCGATGGAGAATGAAGAGACGCCTCTCAACCCAGGCGATGGTTGCCGCACACGCAGCAGGGCAGGGGGAAGCAGCTCCAGATCACGGAAAGCTTCGTTTCTGCCGGGATGAAAAGCACCCCTGGTCATGGCGATCGTCACCAGAGGCAGAGCAGCCAGGGACCTGACAGCCGACAGCCCAGTCGCCCAAACGGACATCCCATCAAACGTACAGGGCGTGAAGACAGAGCCTCCGTGAGAAGCCCCGGAACAACCCAGAACAAGACACACACCTAGGACAATGGCCGGCTCCTACCAACAGAAAGCTTATCCTTTTTGTCATACAATGTCAGTGGCCTTATGAAAAAACTCTCAGATCATGATTTTATTACGTACATTTCCAGTTTTGATTTTGTCACTCTCACAGAAACTTTCCTGGAAAACACTTCTGATTTGTGTAAGTACTACTTTCAAGAATATGTAGCTTTCCAAGCCTCTGCAGTTAAACTTCCAAGCAAGGGAGGCGCCCCGGTGGAATATTAGTCATGGTTAAACTAACTTGTTCTAATTATGTAGAGCAGGTAGTCATAAGCTGTTCACAACAATAACTACTAATACTACTACTAAATGATAATAATAATCATGAACTTTATAAGAAGTAATAAAAAGAACACATTCACACTCGCACAGAGAGAGAGAGACAGAGAGAGACAGAGAGAGACAGAGAACGCAGGAACGCAGGAAGTTTAATGCGAAGGCCACCAGCCTGTCCACATGAGAACACGTACACATAAAGATAACGATTTGAAAAAAAAAAAAAAATGAAGGAAAAATCAGATTCTACAGAACTTAAACATAATTGCTCTGCCACGTAATTTCATTTTAACATTTTAAATAAAATTATTAAACTTCACATCAGTTCCTCTCTGGAACAAAAAGCATAGTAAATAAACACGGCAACATCTGTTATTACACACCTGTCTTCATTTTGTAACAAAAATGGAATTGGTGGAGTGTTACTATTTCTATAATATTTAAATGTATACTTTTCTCGTAGTTTAGCATATACAGGACATTTGATAAGAAAATGAACTTCAGTTTCCAGATCATCGCAAAAGGGGCAGTTTTTTGGTGTTGACATATTGTTAAATCTTTTATTTACTTTAAGGTCATTAACGCCTAGACTAAACTTCACCAGAGCCACTCTAAATTTTGCTGTTGTAATATCTCACAGGTACTTTTCTGATTTTTTAATAAAGATTTGAATTTGCGGTATTCCTTAAAACGATCACTATTTTCCAACTTTCTGTTCCAGTCTTGTTTATAAAATCGACCAGTCTCTGTCTGAACAACCTTAAGAATTTTTTTTTCATCTCCCACCCCTCCATATATCCAGACTTCTGAAAATCCAAATGAATCTAAACACTGTTTAACCTGACATGCCCAGTTTTTAGATTGTCTTTCTTCGTTCACATTTCTTTTGTATGCTTGCTTTGGTAATCTAGTCGGTGTCATTTTTTTGTATTTCAAACCAGTATCTTACTGCACTCAAATAACTATAAATGTAAAGCGGATATCTGCCTGTCTGTCCGTACACCATTGTGTTTGGTGTTTTTCCACTGACACGTAAGAAATGTTTACAAGCAAAAAAGTGTGTTTTCTATAACGTTAACTTGACTCAGACCCCACACTTCAGATGATTATAGCAACATAGGCTTGACTTGTGCATCAAACAATTTAAAGACAAGAGAGGCAAGGCCTTCAAGACTCACTTGTGATAAATTAAGTCCCCTAGCATTAATTACAGAGTAATTTCCCTTTTTTTTACTATCTGCCCCAAAACGTTTGCAAAATAAATAAAAATTCCATACTCAGCAAAAGAAGTTCTTGTTTGAACAAAAAATGATAATAATGACTCCTCTTGTTGTTGTGTCAGAATAAGAGGTCAAAGTGCCAAGTTTAGAGAATACAAAAAATATAGATATAACAGTAAATGCAGTTTGCATATAATTAGGCTTCTTTTTTTTTATTATTTTGTGCCCACCCCAGAGGTGCAATATTGTTTTAAACAAGATGACTGGAAAGAACTGAATTTTTCCTATTTTTATGCCTAATTTGGTGTCAACTGACAAAGTATTTGCAGAGAAAATGTCAATGTTAAAGTTTACCACGGACACACACACACACACACACACACACACGGACACACACACACACACACACACACACACACACACACACACACACACACACACAGACAACCGAACATCGGGTTAAAACATAGACTCACTTTGTTTACACAAGTGAGTCAAAAATGAACATATCTATATTACCAAGACTATACATAGTTTTTATTATCTCCACCACTGGAGAGAGAGAGAGAGAGAGAGAGAGAGAGAGAGAGAGAGCGTCGTCTCCAACCAGAACGGGACTGACGTTTTCTTAACGACTTACGAGTTGATCATCGACAGCCCACCTCAAGTGATATGTCCCAGGGGACAACCATCACACGGGCACCAAGGCACGCACACTACGTTTTTTTCATAAACATTCCTGACACAATGGCCATTGTAAGCGATGCTTGTTATCTCTGTTTTGAATACGTCATGCTGCTTCTAGACTGGTTTTATTTTTTTGGTTTTTGTTTGTTTTTTTGTTTGTTTTTGGATAGCATTATAAATACAGTTTGTAAAGCTGGACAATTGTTGCAGTGTTGCAGTTTTTGTTTGTTTGTTTGCTTGTGTGTGTGTGTGTGTGTGTGTGTGTGTGTGTGTGTGTGTGTGTGTGTGTGTGTGTGTGTGTGTGTGTGTGTGTGTGTGTGTGACTTTCTTTAATGTAACGTCTTTTCACTTTGAATGATATTAGTCGTGTCATGCGTGTGTGCGTGTTGGTGTGTGGGATGTGGGGTTGGGACGGAGTTTTAAGGGGGGTACATACAGAGAAATGATAAAGTACAACAATGGAATAAGCAATTCAGAAACATCTGTGAAACAGCAATTATCAACATGAACAACAACAAAAGTAGAATCAAGTATCGGTGGTACGTCGCATCACAGAAACAGTCCTGTTGGACTATGTGACAGGGATTCAGCAATTTCGATTAATAGTAATTGATTGGACATTATTTCTTTTAAGTTTTGTTCTGAAAGTTTTGTAACATTACATGTATTTGAAAGTGAACTGACAATTCTTTGACACTGAAACAAAATATGATTTCGTGTGATCTGTTTACCACAGACACAATAAACGGTTTGGAAGCATTCAGTCTTATACGAGACACCTCACCTCACCTCACCTCACCTCACCTCAGGCCCATAACTACAAAGTAGTCGTTGGGGGAAGCCTGAGGACCGCAGACGCAACCTCCCTTCTCCATCTGTCTCTGTCGGCAGCCGCTGGCAGCAGCTCACGTGTGTGGAGTCCGGTCCATTGTTTGATGTTCTCATGCCAGTTCTTCCGCTGTCTTCCTCTTCTTCTCCCGCCCTCGATGGTGCCTTGCATGATTGTTTTGGACAAGCTGGTGTGTCGAGTGTTGTGTCCAAACCATATCAGCTTGCGTCTCTTCACAGTTGAAAGGAGAGGTTCCTGAGGTCCAGCAAGGTTCTCAATTCTGCTCCGTACATGTTCATTGGTAAACACCATACGAGACACCAGGGAGATAACCAGTCTTTGATAGTACGATGGAAAGTCCATCATTTTTTGTTGTGTAATTTCAGTGGCAAACCCCTTTTCCTTTGGGAAAGAAATCCTGTCAACTGCACTAGCTTGACATCTGCTCCATATTGAAGACTCTCTCTCTCTCTCTCTCTCTCTGTGTGTGTGTGTGTGTGTGTGTGTGTGTGTGTGTGTGTGTGTGTGTGTGTGTGTGTGTGTGTGTGTGTGTGACTGCCAGTCCAACTGAGTGTGTCTAAAGGACACTCCACATTACGCTCGGTGGGCAGCAGATTGCGTGATCGTGTGATGGATGGTATGTTGTTGTGCTGTCATCGGTGCAATACTCTTTATGTTGTTCTTCGTCTGTTTTTTTTGTTGTTTTTTTTCTTATTCTTCATTGAAACAAAACTATTGAGGGGTTTATTGCGTGCTGCCAGGATCCTGTTTCCAATAAATGCCTTTTAAATTTTTTTTTTTTTTTTAGCCTGATGTTGTTTTAACGGGGTGAACTGTTTCCATCAGCACCCGGAAGTGTGGAGTTTTTGAGCTGGGCGTGGGGTGGGGGCAGTGGGGAAGGGGGGGGGGGGGTGGAATTTGGGGGGGGGGGGGTAATTGGGGGCTTGGGAGTGGAGGATGTCGCCGTCAAGAATGAGGAGGAGCAACTATCGAGACTGCCTCCATTCCCTTTTTTATCTGTCTGTAGGTCCTGTTCCTTCCTCTCTCGATCTATCTCGGTCTCTGTCTCCCCGTCTCTGTGTGTCTGTGTGTCTTTCTGTCCCCTCTACTAACCTCATGGCTTCAGTGTTTCACTCTCTGGCGTCGGTGTTTCAGCTACTCTCTGTCTTTTCGTCAGTCTGTCTCAAACACAAACACACACACACACACACATATACGCGCGCGCGCATGCACACACGCACACGCACACACACTCTTTTTCTCTCTTATTGTGTGCGTGTGTGTGTGTGTGTGCGCGCGCGTGGAGTGTTTTGTTATCTTTCCTATTAATTGTAATATGGAAATGATAGAAAAGGGGGTGGGAGAGAGAGAGAGAGAGAGAGAGAGAGAGAGAGAGACAGACAGACAGACAGACAGACAGACAGACAGACAGAGACATAGAAAGAGACAGAGACAGACAGACAGAGACAGACAGACAGATAGAGACCGAGACAGATATATGTGATGCCAAAACCAAATCATACGAGAATAAATTGTGTGTGGTAACGGATGAAATGATCCGAAGCAAAAGGCTGGGTGAAAAGTGAGTTTTGATTCCTGTCACAATTCATTCATCATTCTTTCTTTCTCTTCTTTTCTTCCTTTCTCTTCTCTTCTGCATTTCTCTTTTCCCTTCGTACACGTACAGATATACAGGCAGACAGGCAGACAGACAGACAGACAGACAGACACACCCACACACATACGGAGACATAAATGTACATTTTATATCATTTACATCTTTTTTATTTATCTTCCTATACCTTTCTCTTTTCGTATTTTTGTCAATTTGTCTGTCTTTTGCTCTCTGTATCTCTTCTTTTCCCATCTGCTTTTTTTCTCTCTGTTTCCGCGTTCTTTTTTTTTTTGTATATAATGTCTAATTTGGTTTGTTTGTTTGTCAAATGGTCAAATTGTATCGCGCCCGATTATTGTTTTTGTCTGCAAGTGTATTTTGCAGATATCATTTCTACAGAATTTTGCCTGGCAGTACCCTTTTGTAGCCATCGTTTTTTTTCACGTGCACTTAGTGCATGCTGTACACGTTACATCAGTTTATCGTCTCATCCGAAAGACTAGTCAGTCGACAGACGCAATAGCCGAATGGTTAAAGCGTTGAACTTTCAATCTGAGGGTCCCGGGCTCGAATCTCGGTAACGGCGCTTGATGGGAAAAAAGTGAGGGGATTTTTCCGATCTCACAGGTCAACACATGTGCAGACAGACCTGTTAGTGCCTAAGACTGCATCGTGTGTATGCGCACGCAGAAGATCAAATACGGACCTTAAACAACCCGTAATCCATGTCAGTATACGGTGGGTTATGGAGACACGAAAATACCCAGCATGCGTCAACCACGACAGAGTCATCGGCAAGTCGATGTTGGTCGTGTAACGGAAAAGAAGAATGAAAGAAAGGTTATGAATATCATCACAAAACTAAAAGATTTTACCAACTGTTTTTGAGGCTGTGAGGAATGGGGTTCGGCGTGAAGGGAAAGAGAGCACGAAGCGTATTGAAACACAGTTCAGAAAACCGGTTTCAGTTTCACTTTCTTCTTCTTCTTCTTCTTCTGCGTTCACTCGTATGCACACGAGTGGGCTTTTACGTGTATGACCGTTTTTACCCCGCCATGTAGGCAGCCATACTCCGTTTTCGGGGGGTTGTATGCTGGGCATGTTCTTGTTTCCATAACCCACCGAACGCTGACATGGATTACAGGATCTTTAACGTGCGTATTTGATGTTCTGCTTGCATATACACACGAAGGGGGTTCAGGCACTAAGCAGGTCTGTACATATGTTGACCTGGGAGATCGTAAAAATCTCCACCCTTTACCCACCAGGCGCCGTCACCGTGATTTGAACCCGGGACCCTCAGATTGACAGTCCAACGCTTTAACCACTCGGCTATTGCGCCCGTCAGTTTCACTTTCAAGGTAACAGAGCGCGCGGACAGATCAGTATCAGTATCAGTATCAGTATCAGTATCAGTGTCAGTATCAGTATCAGTATCAGTATCAGTATCAGTATCAGCATCAGTATCAGTATCAGTATCAGCATCAGCATCAGTATCAGTATCAGTATCAGCATCAGTATCAGCATCAGTATCAGTATCAGTATCAGTATCAGTAGCTCAAGGAGGCGTCACTGCGTTCGGTCAAATCCATATACGCTGCACCACATCTGCCAAGCAGATGCCTCACTAGCAGCGTAACCCAGCGCGCTTAGTCAGGCCTTGAGAAAAAAAAAAGCAACAAAAACAACAACAATAATAATAATAATAAAAATAACGCCCCGCCCCCTCCACACCCCTACCCCCCCCCCCCCCCCTCCCCCCATCCCCCCCAAAAAAAGAAATCGGTAAATGTGTTAAAATATAATGAATGGTTTCAGTTTCAGTAGCTCAAGGAGGCGTCACTGCGTTCGGACAAATCCATATACGCTACACCACATCTGCCAAGCAGATGCCTGACCAGCAGCGTAACCCAACGCGCTTAGTCAGGCCTTGAGAAAAAAAAGGTGAATAAATAATAGATAAGCTTACATAAATAAATAAATAATAATAATTATAATCTAAAAAAAAAGGCAGTAGTAATAATAATAATAATAAAATAATAATAATAATAAATAAATAAATAAATAAGACAACAATGATGATAAATAAGCAAATAAATGTAAAACATGAAGACACACATTCACACATACACCCACACATGCATAACAGATATGCACCAAACATGCAGTTTCACAAGTGAATAGAAAGATGCGTAGATGGCAAAACAAATTAAAATAAATCACGAAAGAAATGTGCCACACTCAGTGAACCTATGCACACCCACACACATTAGGGTGTTAGCAGAGAGCATAAAAAAGCTCTTTCTATCTCTCTCTTTCTCTCAGAGCATGAAATCTCTCTGTCTCTCCCTCTCTCTCTCTCTCATTCACTCTCTCTCTCTGTCTCTCTCTTATTCTCTCTCTCTCTCTCTCCACACACACACACACACACACACACACACACACACACACACACACACACACACATATATATATATATATATATATATATATATATATATATATATATATATATATATAACACGAAGTAGAAGGGTGTTAGCAGAAAGCATAAAATTTCTCTCTCTCTCTCTCTCTCTCTCTCTCTCTCTCTCTCTCTCTCTATCTCTATATATATATATATATATATGTGTGTGTGTGTGTGTGTGTGTGTGTGTGTGTGTGTGTGTGTGAGTGTGTGTGTGTGTGTAAACATACATATAGACACGCAGACCTAACGGGCGCTGAGCAGAAAACGTTAGTAACCCAACCGGGTGGTTTCAACTGTTATATACGTAACAGGAAATTGCTCCCTCGCAGACTCTTACACAGGTTAGCTGAAAGCACTAATGTTGGTGAAATGTAAAAAAAAAAAAATAAAGAAAAAAAAGAAGAAATAAAATAAAATATAGTAAAATAAAATGAAAACAACCCATGAAG
>NC_134886.1:37408429-37410929 GCF_041734735.1 Babylonia areolata
TACTGTACTGTATTGTATTGTATTGTATTGCATTGCATTGCATTGTATTGTATTGTATTGCATTGTAGTTCATCGTATCGTAGTGTAGTGTAGTGTAGTGTAGTGTAGTCACAATATGCTTCTCTGTGTTCATCGTATCGTATCGTAGTGTAGTGTAGTGTAGTGTAGTCACAACATGCTTCTCTGTGTTCATCGTATCGTATCGTAGTGTAGTGTAGTGTAGTGTAGTGTAGTGTAGTGTAGTGTAGTGTAGTATAGTCACAACATGCTTCTCTGTGTTCATCGTATCGTATCGTAGTGTAGTGTAGTGTCGTGTAGTGTAGTCACAACATGCTTCTCTGTGTTCATCGTATCGTATCGTAGTGTAGTGTAGTGTAGTGTAGTGTAGTCACAACATGCTTCTCTGTGTTCATCGTATCGTATCGTAGTGCAGTGTAGTGTAGTGTAGTGTAGTGTAGTGTAGTGTAGTCACAACATGCTTCTCTGTGTTCATCGTATCGTATCGTAGTGTAGTGTAGTGTAGTGTAGTGTAGTGTAGTGTAGTGTAGTGTAGTCACAACATGCTTCTCTGTGTTCATCGTATCGTATCGTAGTGTAGTGTAGTGTAGTGTAGTGTAGTGTAGTGTAGTGTAGTCACAACATGCTTCTCTGTGTTCATCGTATCGTATCGTATCGTAGTGTAGTGTAGTGTAGTGTAGTGTAGTCACAACATGCTTCTCTGTGTTCATCGTATCGTATCGTAGTGTAGTGTAGTGTAGTGTAGTGTAGTGTAGTGTAGTGTAGTGTAGTGTAGTCACAATATGCTTCTCTGTGTTCATCGTATCGTATCGTAGTGTAGTGTCGTGTAGTGTAGTCACAACATGCTTCTCTGTGTTCATCGTATCGTATCGTAGTGTAGTGTAGTGTAGTGTAGTGTAGTGTAGTCACAACATGCTTCTCTGTGTTCATCGTATCGTATCGTAGTGTAGTGTAGTGTAGTGTAGTGTAGTCACAACATGCTTCTCTGTGTTCATCGTATCGTATCGTAGTGTAGTGTAGTGTAGTGTAGTGTAGTGTAGTGTAGTGTAGTGTAGTCACAACATGCTTCTCTGTGTTCATCGTATCGTATCGTAGTGTAGTGTAGTGTAGTGTAGTCACAAGATGCTTCTCTGTGTTCATCGTATCGTATCGTATCGTAGTGTAGTGTAGTGTAGTGTAGTGTAGTGTAGTCACAACATGCTTCTCTGTGTTCATCGTATCGTATCGTAGTGTAGTGTAGTGTAGTGCAGTGTAGTGTAGTGTAGTGTAGTGTAGTGTAGTGTAGTGTAGTCACAACATGCTTCTCTGTGTGTGAAATTCAGGCTGCTGTTCTCCCCGGGGAAAAAAAAAAAGCGCGACGCCACAGTAGCTCCACTTTTGTCTCTCCTTTTTCCTGTCTTAACAAAAATGTATTTGTTTTGCTGTCAATTCGGATTTATCCAGTTAGGTTGGCCAGGGACAACCCTTTCGTTGCCGTGGGTTCCTTTACGTGCGCTGTGTGCATGATGCACACGGGGCTCCGGTTTATAATTTCATCCGAAAGACTAGCACCCAGACCATCAAGTTCTAGTGAAGGGTGGAGTAAAATCTCCAGTCCGTATATTTTGGGATTCGAACCCCTGGACACTCGCTGCCTAGTCGGTTGTTTTGCTACAAGGCCACCGCTCCACAGGTCACATTTCTTACCCTGTGCGGGGTTGCACTGTCATCTTGGTAACGTCGCCTGGTGGGTAGAGTGTGGTGATTTTTTCCGATCTCCCAGGTCAGCATATGTGCAGACCTGCTAGTGCCTGAGACGACCCCCTCCCTTTTTTCCTGTGTATATGCATGCAGAAGATCAAAAATACGCACGTTACAGACTGTGTAATCCATGTCAGCGTTCGGTGGATTTTGGAAACAAGAACATACCCACCATGCACCCCCCCGAAAACGGAGTATGGCTGCGTACATGGCGGGGTAAATACACAAAATGCTCACACACGTAAAATGTTACATGTCTGTATGAGTATATGTGCGCGTGCCTGAAATCTGATTAAATGACACAGGAAACGAATGATAAGCGCCCAATGGCAGCTGTCAGACGGCTCTACCCAGGTAGGCAGCCTGTTGTGCAAATGACCCCGTGTTTGTAAAGCGCTTAGAGCTTGGTCTCCGACCGAGGATAGGCGCTGCTATATAAGTATCCATATCAATCCGAATCCATCTTGACGGGGTAAACAGGTAGCAAAAGTGCTTCACTGCAACATGTGTGACAGTGACCAGCTACAGGTAAGTTTCCAAGAACGACATAGTGTTCCAAAGGACTGATGACAGCTGTCTATCATGCATCAAATTGGTGAACAAGTAGAATTTATACCTGGTAATAATGATACACCCCGAAACCGTCATGGTAAAAAATGGTTTTCGTGGAATGTCCAGCATTGCTTATTCATTCTGGTCGCAGGGTTTCTTACTTAATACTTCTGGCACTATATCTGTTCCA
>NC_134886.1:37415929-37450929 GCF_041734735.1 Babylonia areolata
CCACCAATCAAATAAACCGTCACCTTTAAAAAAAAAAAAAAAAAAAAAAAAAAAAAGATCAAGCGTCAAGAACGATAAACCAGCGAGGCTTACTGGCCCTAACCGTATTTCCTGTCTGTCACGCGGGTAGTCTTCAAACCCCCACCCCCTCCTCCCCTGAGCCTCCCCTTCCTCCTCCTCCTCCTCTCCCCCTCCACCCCTTTGGGTCTCACTCTCAAGAGACGTCCTTTCATCATCAGCCAAAACAAGCCCCGATTTAATTGTTACCCCGAAGAACCGAACAAGATTTCTGTGAACTCTGCACGACGTATTCTCAAGGACTGTGCATAAGGAAATACGATTCCTTGCCATGACATTTGAGAAGGTTCTTTATAATGTCGTTTTGGCGGCAGTGGTGGTGATGGTGGTGGTTTGTGTGTGTGTGTGTGTGTGTGTGTGTGTGAAGGTGGATGTGTAGTTAGGATAGTGGGAGTGGATGTGTGTGTACCTGCGCGCAAACGTGTGGGTACGGGCGCGCACGTGTATTAAGAGTTCAGATCAGCGTCTTGCTTTCGCGATTTCATTCTTTTTTTTTCCCCCGGTTTCTTTCTTTAATTTTCTCAAATCTGGTTCTGCGCGCGCGCGCACGCACGTGTGTGTGTGTGTGTGTTTGTGTGTGCGTGTACATGCGCGCGCGCGCGCGTGTGTGTTTATGTTGAATGTGTGCGAATGTGTGTGAATGTGCGAGAGGGACAATCCGTAAATGAAGAGTGAGCGAAGCCAGCGATGATGAAGCAACACTGCCTTAAAAAAACAAAAACAAACAAACAAAACACCACCACCAACAAACGAAAAATATTTAAAATTCATTTATTTATTTACAAAGAAAACAAAAATAATAATAATCATTCCCACGAGAGCTCTTTCCCTTTTATCCGTTGCCGTCAGCGGTGTTGATCCTGGGTTTGTGGGAATGTTTGGGAACGAAGCACAGGGGACTCGGCTTCCAACAGATTGGCTTACGCCGTGTGGAGCCGTGTGCTTGTTACGTTGTCTTCATCTTCCGACACCCTGCTGAGATGAGTGACGGTCATGTTGTTCGTCTGTTGAGATGAGCGCCGGTTATGTTGTTGATTCCTGGCGCTGAGCTGCTGAGCGTCTATTATGTTGTCTATCTTCTGTCGCTTCTGAGTGCTTGTTGTGTTGTGTTGTCTGCTCGTGTTGAATGAACTATGTGCGCGCTCGCTTGATGTTGTTGTCCTTCTGCTCGGGGGCACGGTCGGTATTCTGCGTGCGGCCTAAAAGCGTCTGTGTGCTGGTGGCATTGATTGAAAGATCGTTTTGTTTTGTGAGCGATTTAAAAACAAAGCAAAACATTGTCATTTTGCTTGCTCTCTCTCTCTCTCTCTCTCTCTCTCTCTCTCCTGTGTGTGTGTGTGTTTGTCTCTATATGTCTCTCTATCTCTCTATGTGTCTGTCTTTATGTCACTCTGTCTTTGACTATCTCTCATTGTGTATGTGTGCGCAAGAAGACGTGGGCAATGAGTGTTCGTGAGTGTTTAGATTTATCATGGTTTTGCATTTGTTACTGACTGTATGTGGCAAGACTGGTGTGATCACATGCAAACCAATGGTAGATGTGCATAGTCTAGACTGTTCAAAACAACGCATGTCGTTGAACCACGCATTGAATTGGTACATAAAATGTGCATTGAAAAAAAAAAGAAAAAAAGATTTGGTGTTTTTGATATTGCTACACGTTGTATCAGATACACTGATCTGCTACTGGTAACCTGTAATCCAGTACAACCTGTTCAGGGTCGGGTTGCCGACGACTAAACCGGCACTCCCACCGCTCCCTTCTGGGACTGGTGAGGCGGGTGGCTAGACACCCTTATGGAGATCCATAAAAGGGCGTCGGCTCAGGAGAGCCACCGACGGCCATCTAGCTCCACCGTGCTGTGTGCATGCCACACGCAGTTGGCCCCCGGGGTGTGTCTACCCATGTATGCGAAGTCTGGATCCGGCAGAATCTGCGGAAGAAACCTATCGGTTCAACGGAGAGGAAGGCGGTTACAGCAACGCACTGTGGAGTGCAGAGAGCAAGATGAGACACCGAAAGGATATCTTGGTCATCCACTGCATCCGTGCTCATCCTCCAGTCGTCTCGACTTAGTCTTGCCACTGGAAATTGGTGGACCCGGACGAGAGAGTGAGGTCGACGTTGCGCAACTCCTCTTCACTTTAAACAAACTCATCGCGCAAGTCATCAGTCATCCTAAATGACCTTTCATCCTTCATCATTTCATCACCCCCAAGTCCTGTGGCGACAGGCGAGCGACGAAACGACAGGTGTGGGTACACTGGCAGTCGCAGCCGCAGACCTGCACACAGGCGGCTCAGGCCATAGGGTCGTTCTTCGTCGACAGGAGCAGCGATGGAGCTCGGCAGCCGTCTGAGCGTCTGAGCAGCCCTCTTTAGGAATGCACTGCTCACCTCCCTGGCATGAGGAAGGGGCTAGAAAAGGTGCCCTAAAAATTGCCTGCTCCATATCACCCTGGCCAGCATACCGCGGCTGGCGGGGACCCTACATCAGCGGTCGAAACAAAGAGAAAGAAAAGAAAAAAACAAGGATCGTTCCTCTCACCATTGGTGCTTGGAACATAAGGACTCTCCTGGACAGAGATAACGCGGACAGACCCCAAAGGAGAACAGCACTAGTTGCATCCGAACTCGCCAGATACAATATCGACATCGCAGCCTTGAGTGAGACTCGGCTTGCAGGCGAAGGCGAGCTCTGTGAACGGGGATCTGGTTACACCTTCTTCTGGAGTGGACGAGGAAGCGAAGAGCGACGTGAGGCTGGTGTTGGTTTTGCAGTAAAAACAGCACTTGTCAGCAAGCTAGCTGGAATCCCAAAGGGAGTCAACGATAGGCTTATGACCATGAAACTCCCACTGGCATCTGGCCAGAAGCACCTCACCATTGTCAGTGCCTACGCCCCAACCATGACCAACCCGGATGAAGTGAAGGCGAAGTTCTACGAGGACCTTCACTCTGTCATTGCTGCCATCCCTAAAGCAGACAAGCTCATCATTCTTGGGGACTTCAATGCTAGAGTTGGCTCTGACTACATCTCCTGGGATGGAGTGATTGGAAAGCACGGTGTGGGCCACTGCAACCCAAATGGATTGCTTTTGCTTCAGACCTGTGCAGAGCACGAACTGCTGATAACCAACACAGTTTTCTGCCTCCCTACCCGTAACAGGACGTCATGGATGCACCCTCGCTCAAAGCATTGGCATCTCATCGATTATGTCATCGTCAGGAAAAGGGATAGGCAAGATGTACGTGTAACAAAGACCATGTGCGGCGCCGAGTGTTGGACAGACCATCGCCTTGTAGTCTCGAAGCTGAATATTCGAATCCAGCCCAAGAGACGCCCCCAAGGCCAGAAGGCTCCAAAACGGCTCAACATCGCTAAGCTGAAAAACATCACCATCAAACAGTCCTTTGTGGAGCTGCTGGAAGATCGTCTGGAATCCGCCTCTCTGGACAACCATAATGTGGAGTCTGACTGGAGGACCCTGCGTGAGCTGATCTATAGTACAGCTTCAGAGACCCTGGGACCCATGACCAGAAAGCACAAAGACTGGTTTGATGAAAACTGTGATGAAATCAAGCAGCTTCTGGATGAGAAACGCCGTCTGCATCAAGCCCACCTGAGCAACCCAAAGTCCACATCAAAAAAGGATGCGTACAATGCCATCCGCAGGACTGTTCAGCAAAAGTTACGCCAGATGCAGGATAAGTGGCTGAGTGACAAAGCTGATGAGATCCAGGGATATGCTGACAGGCACGATATGAAGAGGTTCTATGATGCCTTAAAAGAAGTCTACGGCCCCACATCCTCAGGATCATCCCCCCTCCTCAGTGCAGATGGGAATACCTTGATCACCGAGAAGGAGAACATTCTCGAACGATGGGCTGAGCACTTCAACAGTGTCTTAAATCGCCCTTCCTCCATAAATGATGAAGCCATAGACCGTCTCCCACAAGTCCCCACCAACGAAGCACTGGACGATCCACCAACACTTCTTGAGACCCAGAAAGCAATCCGTCTGCTATCCAGTGGCAAAGCACCTGGTTCAGACTCCATACCAGCAGAGGTCTACAAGGATGGAGGCACTGTGCTGACTGAGAAGCTTCATCAGCTGTACTCACTCATGTGGAAAGAAGAGACGATCCCCCAGGATTTCAAAGATGCATCTATCATTCACTTGTACAAGCGAAAGGGGAACCGGCAAGCCTGTGATAACCATCGGGGCATTTCCTTGCTCTCCATCGCAGGCAAGATACTTGCCAGGATCCTACTAAACCGCCTCACAGCACACCTTGACCAAGGTCATTTGCCTGAGAGCCAGTGTGGATTCCGGAAAGAGCGCGGAACCACCGACATGGTGTTTGCTGCAAGGCAGCTGCAAGAGAAATGTCAGGAGCAAAATGCTGATCTGTTCTCCACCTATGTCGACCTCACTAAGGCCTTCGACACCGTGAGTAGAGAGGGACTGTGGAAGATCATGGCCAAGTACGGATGCCCTCGGAAATTTATTTCCTTGGTCAGCCAATTCCATGAAGGCATGCAGGCTCGAGTCCAGGACAATGGCGAAACATCTGCTCCTTTTGCTGTCACAAATGGTGTCAAGCAAGGCTGCGTCCTGGCTCCAACGCTGTTCAGCCTCATGTTCTCTGCAATGCTTACTGATGCCTTCAGAGATGGCGATGTTGGAATCGGCCTAAAGTACCGAACAGATGGCAAGCTGTTTAACCTCAGAAGGCTTCAAGCAAAAACGAAGGTCATGACAGACATCATCAGAGACTTTTTGTTTGCTGATGACTGTGCCCTCAACGCTGGATCTGAAGCTGACATGCAACTCAGCGTCGACAAGTTTGCCACTGCCAGCAGGAACTTCGGCCTTACCATCAGCACGAGGAAAACTGAAGTTCTCCATCAGCCAGCCCCAGGGAAACCCTACGTTGAGCCCAACATCACAGTCAACGGTCAGAGACTCAGTGCGGTGGAGCGGTTCACATACCTTGGCAGCACACTGTCACGAAATGCGACCATCGACGATGAAGTGAATGTCAGGATTGCAAGAGCAAGTGCAACTTTTGGTAGACTCAATGCAAATGTCTGGAACAGAAGAGGCATTAGTCTTGAGACCAAGCTAAAGGTCTACAGAGCAGTAGTTCTCCCCACACTACTGTACGGCTGCGAAACTTGGACAGTGTACCAACGACATGCCAAGAAGCTGAACCACTTCCACACAACATGCCTCAGGAAGCTACTGAACATCAAGTGGCAAGACAGGACCCCAGACACAGAGGTGCTCGCAAAAGCCACCCTTCCCAGCATCTTCACCATCCTGATGCAGTCCCAGCTTCGCTGGGCTGGACACGTGGCGCGCATGCCAGACCATCGGCTGCCCAAAAGGCTCTTCTATGGCGAGCTGCAACAAGGGAAGAGATCACACGGAGGTCAGAAGAAGCGCTTCAGAGATACTCTGAAAGTCTCTCTGAAAGCGTTTGATATCAACCCTGACTCCTGGGAGGAATCTGCAGTGGACCGTAACAAATGGCGCGCTGCTGTGCACAAAGGCGCCAAGTTGTGCGAGGCCAACAGGACTGCTGCAGCTGTTCAGAAGAGGCAGGCCAGAAAGTCACGGGCAAACAAGCTCCCTGACAATGATATGCCTGTCTTTGTCTGCCCCAACTGTCAGCGAACATTTCGTGCGCAGATTGGACTATTCAGCCATCTGCGCACTCACAGATAGATTCATGAGCATCCTTCCCCCCACCCCACCACCACCCTCCCCCCATCCCCCATCCCCCATCTGGATGACAACGATGGTCATCATCGATCTCGATGGACACACCACCATCAGATACACTAATCTATGTGATCCTCTGTATGCGTGTCGTTCATGTAACCTGGGTAAGGTAGATAAGTTACATTTTGTGTTATGATTCCTTGCCTTGAGTGATCTCAGACAAAAACTATTCCAACCCAAAATATTATAAAGATCCATCTGATTCTAGTTTCAATTTGCCCGTGTCGTCAAGACACGAGTCTGCTCTGTGTAAATTAGTCATATGTATAAAGCTTTGAACAGATTATGAAACGTTACGTCGTGAATGTTGTTGAGTATTTGTGTTAGCTATTTTGGGTTGGTTTGTGCTGACGGTTTATTGTGTCTTGCTAATTTCTTTTATCCTCCTTCAGTGTGACCACCTTCAGTAAGGGGCTTTGGGTTTTATCTTTTTTTTTTTTTTAATCGTTATCGTTATCCCCCCCCCCCTCCCCCTCTCTCTCTCTCCCTCTCTCTGTGTCAGCCTCCCTAGTCTCACCCGCTGGGACAGAAATATGATCGTGTTTGCATTATTCGGGATTGCCTGCAATTCCGATTCCCTAGTGTTCTCTCTCTCTCTCTCTCTCTCTCTCTCTCTCTCTCTCTCTCTCTCTCAGCAATGTGCAAGTGTTTTAAATGGTGGACTCGACAGTAAACTAAATCTTTCAAAGTTTCTTTTTCTGGCTTTTAAGCGCAGAGACTTAATGAATCATGAATCACTACCAACAACTAGTTAAGGTACGAAAATGATTAATTATGTTTTGCCGTTGCCTTATTCAAGTGTCTTCTCACAAGGATGGTCTCTAACTGATACAGTGAGGACGAAAGATTTGTTTATTCATTTATTTGTTTATTTGTTTGTCTGTTATTTATCTACTTATTTGTGTGCCTTGTGTAGGTTTCTTTATGTATATTATGTTTGCAACGGGTCACAGGCCTATACGCAATTAAAACATTTCTTCTTGTTCTCTCTCTCTCTCTGTGTGTGTGTGTGTGTGTGTGTGTGTGTGTGTGTGTGTGTCTGTGTGTGTGTGTGTGACACTTGATCTCCTTTCACCTGTGTCTCAACCAACCATCTCACTGACTATTTTGAGCAGTTTTCGTGTAATTCTCGATGACAGTTTTGTCTTTTGCGACGGACCCCTGTCCTCCACCCCCAGACTATCTTCGTATTTCAAAAAAAGATCATTGCAAGTCGTGTGATTTTCAATAGACGTTTTGCATGTTGCATTAAGTTATGGCTCAATCAAGTGCAGAAAAAATGTTTTGATGTGCATGGTAGTTCCATTATATTTTTTTTGTCTCCGTCTATTTTTGAGATGACTACCGACTTCAGTTGCGTGAAATTCTCTCTCTCTCTCTCTCTCTCTCTCTCTCTCTCTCTCTCTCTCTCTCTCTCTCTCACACACACACTCACAAATTCATAGGCTTATCAATTCAAATAACTTATTTAACCGGTATCTTGGATTTCATATCCTTCTGGTGATTTTATACAAAACAGAAATGGTCGGCTGATGGGAAAGAAATGTCTTGTGATTTCTTTGAAGCAAATGATAAAAAGTTCCTCAACAGGTATGTTTCCCAGCTTAATGGCAAAGCTGTCCTTTAGCGTTCAATGAAATGCAACCAGGTCTCGTAGAAAGTGCAGAAGTGTGCAGTAATAACATGAACCGGGATAAAATCTTTGATGATGTGTTTTAGCGCTGTATTTGTGGAGGAGTGCAAATGTGCCTTTAACATGATTAACTATCATCAGAGTGCTAATATGTAAGCATGATACGTACACAGAAAATAAGCCGTTAATCTAGCTTCCCCTTTTCAAGAACGGGTGCAGATAGTGTGCAATAAAAGGTCATTATTAAAACTCCTTTGTTTTGCATCTGAGTACAGCACTTGCATACACTGCAGTGTGCATATTTCGTAGAAATTCACGTCAGTTACAACATATCGATTACAGTTGTGAAATGGTCCTTGATTTCATTGTAACAATAATATAATGGTGATAATGTATGAAGGGGAAGCAAAGGCATACGCCTTTTTTTGTTGTTAATAATTCGCAATCACTTTTGTGAAATGATCGTTACATTCATTGTAACAACATGATGGTGATACACATATGTAGGAAAGGCATGGGGGTATATGATTTTTTTTTGTCTTGGTTAAGTTAAATTCGACCAGAGTAGGTTAATACAGCAGCATTTTAATGCATTGGAAAAGAGTATCAAATACTTAACTCACCAGTTTTTCTTTTCTTGTTTGTCCAGTTCTGTTTCCGTGTAAGTGGACTGTCAATAAGCAAGGGATTGGGTCTTCTTTTTCAGGACAACTCTAGCATTTTCAATCGTCTTAATCCCACTGCTTTGTAAGAAAATGGAGAAAAGCAAAGAAGTACGAGAAAGCAAAGGAGGAAAAATGACCCACCCACAGGACGCAAGCTGACGTTTATTTGGAATTACTTGTTCCAAATAACTGGTATCTTTTTGTTTTGGGATTTCTACTTTCGGTTTGCCTTTATATCCTTTGTTTCGCTATTCAGAAATGTCTGCAGTTTGTCCACCTTTGTTCTTCCTGCCTGCCTGCCTGTCTGTCTGTCTCTCGCTCCCATTTCCTGTTCCTATTTTCTGTGGCATGACACTCGGAATACAGCGTGCTGATCGCGTGTAATGGTATAGATCTCGGTGTATTGCCCATAGTATTTCAGCGTCTTTGGTGGGTAAGTGGGGGTAGGAGGTGAGGGGGGGCGGGGAGGTGTTCGAAACGGGGCGATAGTGCCGTGAAGTCAGGTGAGGGTTGTGAGCTGCCTTCAAGATGAGAGGGGCCGGGGATCCCATCCCATTTCCAGCGCTTTTGTTCATTCCAGGAGGGGATCAGTTGGCAGAGAGCCGCGATTTGCTGCTGGGCAGGTGAAGCCTAGTAGGAGGTGAGGGGGGCGGGAAGGTGTTCAAAACGGGGCGATAGTGCCGTGAAGTCAGGTGAGGGCTATGAGCTGCCTTCGTGATCAGAGGGGCCGGGGATCCGATCCCATTTCCAGCGCTTTTGTTCATTCCAGGAGGGGATCAGTTGGCAGAGAGCCGCGATTTGCTGCTGGGCTGGTGAAGCCTAGCTCGGCGGTTGTTACAGAGAGAGAGAGAGAGAGAGAGAGAGAGAAGAACCGCAAAAAAACCTTTTGGTTAAGGGAAAGAAATGAGCTGGGGTTTTTTGCACACTGGTGTTCACTTTGTTCAAACTTGCTCTGGTCCAGAGTCTTCGTATCCTGATAAAGACGACTACTAAAATGTATCAATATAGCAGAGTCCTACTTTTTTCACATCAAATATACAGCGCAGCTGGCTTGCTAAACCTGGCGTCTCAGGTGAGTTTTGGTAGTTTTTTGTTTTTGTTTTTGTTTGTTTTTTCAGACTGCATTTCCTGTCACTTGTTGCAAGACGTGCGCGCGTGTATGTGTGTGTGGTGCATGTGTGCGTGTAAGTAGGGAAACTTTGGGGACCGTGTTGTCTGCCAATGGCTGCTTTCCGTTCTGACGTCATGCATCATGAGCTTCTATCTGCGTGTTTGAGGAAATGAGTAGAATGAGACTTCTGTCGCCAATACGATACCATACATAACTATCAATCATCCCTTTCAACCCTTTTTGATTTCTTCTTGATGAAAAGATGTTAGTTTGAAAATGAGTTGGTGAGGAATATCTATCGACAGAACATAATTCCACTTGATCTATCACAGATCCCTGCTCATTTGTTATTGTCATTTTACAAAATGATACAAAGAAAGTCATTCTAGATAACGATTCGCTAGACGGAATAAAATACAGAGGTCAGTATGAGAACGATCATGTTAAATAATGCCAAAGTGTGACGTTACATATGAAACCAGGTTACGTGTAAATACAGGAAAGGTTTGACATTTCGAATTTTTTAAACATATAAAACTACATAATTTCTGATTCCACAGATCAGCAGTATTGTAACTTTATTACAGCAAAACTGATAAGCACTCCTTTTGGTTCGATACCGTAAACGTTTATCACCACGAACAGGAAGCATACAAACTGAATAAACCAAATCATCCTTGATTCAAACGGGAAGATAAACGTGATGGTCTCTCCTTTTTTTTTTCTTTTCTTTTTCTTCTTCTTCTTCTTCTTCTTCTTCTTCTTCTTCTTCTTCTTCTTCTTCTTCTTCTTCTTCTCCTCCTCCTCCTCTTCACAGTGTTGACCCAGCCTGTCTGATAAGTGACGTCCTGTTCAAGTCCTGTCTGAAGCCATGGAGATAAGGTGTGCAGTAGGGTTGGTGTCGGACATGTGGTGTCTCTGAGCCCCTTCAAGAGGGGACAGGGCTGAAGAATGTGTTCTGGTGTTTAGTCTTCGAGACCACAGGAGCAGTTGGGAGATGACGCCAGGTTCATCTCACTGAACACGTGGGCATTGGGGCGGCAATGGCCAGTTCGTAATGTTAAGAGCACCACCTGATGCCAGCGTTCAAAGAGGTGATATGCATCCCTCGTGGTTTTCGGTCGTAGCATTGCCATCACGAGGGTCTTCTTCTCCGCGAAGCTAACGCTGCTTTCTGGTTGACTTCCTCTTGCTTCAAATTTGGCGAGCTGATCTGTTGCTTCGTTGGTAACCCCGATAGAAACCTCGAGAGATGAAGACGGGGGTGTTGGGCAGCACGACGCACTCAAGCAAACCACAACACCAAGCATCAACGCTGGTGAAAGTAATGGTCAGTTACAAGCGTGATATAGGTGCCAAGTAAGACCTGCAGTAACAATTGTTTCTCCAATGCAATGGGAAATCTTTTACAGCTTAGTCTTTTGTGAAGGACTATGACTCTCAAACTAGGAGGCAAAATTGCACTGGCTCTTAGTGTTGCAGCCTTGGGGGCTAGTTGGCCTTTGGGAACCATTCCAGCACCGACTGTCCTAAAACCCTCTTGGCCGAGAGAGCGGGGATGTAACTTGGGCAAGACACTCTCCACTACAATCAAATTCCAGCCCAAATAGTCGGGACAGCAGATGCCTCCTCTGCTGTTCTGATGGTCATAGTCGGACACGACTGACTATCATATATAGGTGCTAACATAAACGTATCGGGCTTCCAACCCCTATTTCCCCCTCTCCAAAATAATAAGAGCAATGGGGTTAGCGGGGGGAGGTTGTGATGGAGGTGGGTACAGGATTCGCCATGTGTGAACGAAAGCGACGAGACCGCCTTTTTTCTTTTCTTTTTCTTTTTTCTTTCTTTTTCTATCATTATTTTTTAACAGATCGATACTAGATCTGGCCCACTACCAAGCACTTTTCGAAGTGGCGGAGGACTTGTAGGCAAGCGCGGAGTGGATTGGTCGTTTAATTAAGGAACTAGTGCTGCGGGCAATTTCTGAGTGACGATTAGCGTGGCAGCCACCAGCAACCACCTCGACAACTCCGGGTTTTTGGAGTGTGTGTGTGTTTGTGGCAGAGAGAGAGAGAGAGCGCTGTAGCACAAGCGACCATCGTCAGGTCCTTATGAAATAGTTGTCTTCAAAATTATACTTATCTATACGTATATCTATATCTGTCTGTCTGCCCGTTTGTCTGTCTGTCTCTCTCTGTATATATTAATATATCATAAAATACTCAAATATTATATACAAATATACTATAAACATAAATATATGTGTGCATGCGTGCGTTTTTCTCTCTCTCTCTTTCTTTCTGTGTGTGTGTGTGTGTGTGTGTGTGTGTGTGTGTGTGTGTGTGTGTGTGTGTGTGTGTGTGTGTGTGTGTTGTAAGTGTACCGGCCTTCATTAGCGGGCATGTGTGGAACAGGCACATTAATTTTTTGGTAACGAGGGGAATGTAGAGGTTGGCAGACCCACAACAATACTGCCTCAGAGCAGCCGAAGCCATGGTGGTCAAGAGACGACAGACTGCAGATTGTATCGCATGGGTCCGCAGTAGGTCTACTGCCGATCATTACCGCTAATTACTCTAACCTTGTCTTCACGCTTCGAAAATTCGACGAAAACTTCTCTTCTGGGTTGGCGGAAAGCATGTAAGCTTAATAGGAAGCCTATCCGTGCGGCACTTTTGACGGAGAAACAAAACAAACCCCCCACAAAACACCCACAACCCAAAGCAAAAAACTTGCCCTACGTGGATATCATTTAGCCATTTGGCATTTATTAGACAAGACAGGCGAGAGAGAGAAAGAGAGATACAGACAGACATACAGAGACAGAAAGACAGACACAGAAAGAGACAGATAATACACAGAAAGAGACAAACAGACTGACACAAACAGTGAGGGAAAAGTCGTTCGGATAGGACGATAAACCGATGTCCCTTGTACAACGTAATATATGCATATGTGTGCTCTGGCCTGAGTGAAACACGCGTGGAAACGAATGATGAAAGTTTGAAGGCAGATCTGCCAGTTCGCTCTACCTACCCTAGTAAGTGGGCATCGCCACTTGTGCAAATGACTCCCGTGTTTGTTAAAGCAGCGCCTTTACCTTGGTCTCTGACCATGGATACGCGCTTTTTAAGTGTCAGTTATGATAATAATCGTAATTGAAGACTCACCTGTGGCCAGTACGCGCTATATTTATCAGTGATAATAATAATAATCATCATCATCATCATAATCATAATAATAATAATAATCATAATTGAAGACTCACCTGTGGCCGATGCGCGCTATAGACGTATCAATAATAATAACAATAATTGAAGACTAATTTGTAGCCAGAACTCTCTATATAAGTAACATTAACAATAATAATTGAAGACTCACTTGTGACCAAATACGCGCTATATAAGTAACAGTTATACTGCTACTACTACAACGACTACTACTACTACTGATAATAATAATTGGAGACATGTGGCCGATATGCGCTGAAAAAAAAATCAAATAAGAAAAAACAACAAAACAACAGCAACAGCTACAAAACAGTAATATGATGATGATGATGATGATGATGATGATAATAATAACAATCACTGAAGACTGACCTATGGCCCAGTGCCGTGACTCAGGCGGCCTGTTTGAGGTCCATGGCGCTCTGCTGTGCCCGGTGCTGGCGGTAACTCTGCAGGATCTGGTCAATGGCCGCCAGCGCCACTTCCGCGTTCATGTCACGTGACGCCAACCCATCCAATCGCTGTTGCATCAGGAGCCCGAAGAAATCGGATCGGTCGCCTGGCACGGGAACAATGGTGTGACAGTGTTATCAATAATTAATTGATCAGTTGTTCAGTCATGGGGTTGTTGATTTTATTTTTTGTTTGTGTGTTTTTGCTGCACCATCATCTGCGCTGTTTCAGTGGTACTACATCCACGCCTCTTCATTCTGAGACCCTTGGACGAACAGTTTTATCAAATTGTTTACTCATCTGTTTCTAGTTGTTGCTCTTGTCATATATATATATATATATATATATAGATAGATAGATATATATATATATATATATATATGAGAGAGAGCGGGATTCGAACCCAGACCTTCACAGACTGTCTGTACTGGCAGAAGAACGTTTTAACCATTTGCCACGTTCCTACTTGGAAACAGCGTTTCGTGATGAGCAGATCAAGACGATATCGAGTATATATATATATATAAAAAGAGGGGGGTGGAGAGGAGGGGATGGAAAGAACTTTTGTAATAAGCGTGAGATGTTCTTCACGAATCGCAGTATATTTAACTTTGCTGAAACTGATTCTGACACAGATCATTTTCGTGAACGAAATCAATGGCAGAGACGAGAAATGGAAACGTTTGCGCAAAAGTTTTATTTTATTTTATTTATTTATTTTTTAATACTTTTGGTCATTCTGGTCTTTCTTCCTTCTGATCCTGTCTGTCTGTCTCTCTTTCTCCCTCTCTTTCTTGTAGGATCAAGAGACCGCTTCACATTCCTACTCGAAATCATGTCTCCAATGTAGACGCATGAGAGAGACGGAGAGAGAGAGAGAGAGGGACAGACAGACAGAGAGGGCTGCAGAGATACAGCATCAGTATCAGTAGCTCAAGGAGACGTCACTGCGTTCGGTCAAATCCATATACGCTGCCCCACATCTGCCAAGCAGATGCCTGACCAGCAGCGTAACCCAACGCGCTTAGTCAGGCCTTGAGAAAAAAAAACAACAACAACCAGAAACAAAAGAGTACTTTGCAGGTGGAGCGCCTGTTGAAACAAAAGTTAGTTCAGTGAAAGAAAGGGATCAATCAAATCAGACCAGTCTATTTGGCGCCTCAACACACACTCAGCTACGGTACCATCAGTCCTTATCCTGTCCTTTCTCCACCCCCCCTCGCCCCCCCCCCCCTCTCTCTCTCTCTTTTAAACCTCAACAGGATCTGGTTCTGCTCACCACGAAACGCTTTCAGTGCCCTTTGTAGCCAAGTTAACGGTAATCAAAGTGTCTCGCTAAGTGAGGAGTTCTTCCGCATATGACATCCGCTTTGGAAGTGGTTCTTACAGAGAAGACCCGCTCCACTGTCGCTTTTTTGTGTGTGTGTGTCTCGCGTCTTAGGGTCTGTGAACTGAACCCCCCCCCCCCCCCCCTTCTGATCCTGTCTGTCTGTCTCTCTTTCTCCCTCTCCACCCCCTTTTTTTTTTGGTCTGTTTGTTTAAGACCGTTTGCCCTGCCTGCTTTGCTTGACTGGTCTGAAGGAAACAGACTGACTGTAGCGTTTTTCCCTTCTTTTTTTTTAAAATTATTTTTTCATTATCGTTATCATCATCTTCGTAAGTTTCGTTGTAGTATAGTTGTAGTAGTAGACGAAGAAGAAAAAGAAGTAGTAGTAGTAGTAGCAGCAGCAGCGGCGGCAATACTACTAGTAGCAGCAGCAGCGGCAGTCGTAGTAGTAGTAGTAGTGGTGGTGGTAGTTGTAGTAGTAGTTGCATCGGGAGCAGCAGCAGCAGCAGCAACAACAGTAGTAGAAGTAGTAGTAGTAGTAGCAGCAGCAGCAGCGGCAGTAGCAGTAGTAGTATGTGGCGACAGTAACAGCTGTAGCAGTTGTGGTAGTTTGTGGTGTCAGCAGTTTTACGTAATGGTCGTGTTTTAGCATGTCGCTGGTTGCTAGCTTTCAGTTTCAGTTTCTCAAGGCGGTGTCTATGCGTTCGGACAAGTCCATAAAAGCTACACTACATCTGCTAGGCAGATGCCTGACCAGCAGCATAACCCAACACACTTAGTCAGACCTTGAGTGCATACATATAATTATTATATGTGTGTACCTATCAGAGTGGAATGGCAGTATATTTAACTTTGCTGAAACTGATTCTGACACAGATCATTTTCGTGGAAATTATTCCTGTTGTTACTGATAGTACACAATGTAGGTGTAATATCTAGCCCTGCATTCCCAGCACGCTGTGATATGTACAGTTTATTTCCCTTATACGTTGTGCTGACTGAATTGTATGAAATGCTGTGAGATGTCCACCCCACTACCCCGCAAAAAAAGGGGGAAGAAAAAAAAAACGAATAAACAAAGAAAGAAAAGCGAACAAACAAACAAAAAAAACAAAAAAAAAAAAAAAAAAAAAGAAGAAGAAAAAAAAGAAGAGCGAAGCAGCTACTGATTGCTGTGTGCCTACCCATTCAGTATCTCTTCAATATTTCCTCAAACTTCTGTTTCTTTTTTTTTCTTTTTTTCCGTTTAACACGAAGCTGTACCAGTCAGCACAGTTAGCTGATGACCATTGCAGTGATTCGATTCACCCAAGAACTTAGATGGCCTTTCAGTGTTTTCCGATCTGGCCTTTTCATCAATGCAAGAACAAGTGACTTGAAGCACACAGGCCTTTAATAATCGGCAGTATAACTGAAGAGGGTGAGGAAAAATAGGAAAAAAAAAACACCACCCCAAAATACTATGCGAACAGGATATGCCGCCATCATACCATCCGTCCAAAAAAGAAAAAAAAAAAAAAAAAAAGTCTGCTGGTGAGTCATATATTCAGGCCTATATTTGCGTATCACCCGGATATGTCATTGCGATGTCTTTGGCAGTGCAACAACCGTTGATTTGTAGCACAAATTCTTGTTCGTTTAAAAAAAAATCTTTATTTCTTTTATAATTAAAAGTCTGCTCATCTAAGATGATGATATTAGATAAATTCTTGTTCATCTGCCTTTTCCATGTCCAGTCCGTTTCAAAGAATGGTCCTGAATGTGAATAACACTTTATACCACATCTTTTAGATAACGTTACTGCGTGTACTTCTGTAAGTTGGTGTTTCCGTAACTTATCGTACCTTACATGCATAATGAGATCTTGAACGTTCGTATTCAAATTGCGCGAGTGTTCACTCGAGGCTTTTGAACAATGCTGTTATCAATCGGCCATCGCGTAGTCAACAGACCGAAGTTAAAGGTATGCTGTGTGTGTGTGTGTGTGTGTGTGTGTGTGTGTGTGCGTGCGTGCGTGCGTGCAATGCTCTTATGAACCAATCTCTGTCGTCTCTCCCTCTCTCTCCCCTCACCTTCCAACCCCCTCTCCCCCCCCTCCCCCCCCCCCCCCCCCCCTGCCCCCCCCCCCCCCCCCACACACACACACACCCTCCCTCCAGGTGTCGATTCTGTATCGTTTCCTTGATGACAGTTTTCTGTCACTTTTGTGGTTTTGGTGTGGGTGACTTTAAAAATCCATCCTGGCAGTTCAGTCCCCCAGGCGGTTTTTTTTTTTTTGAACGGTCCCCAGCGGGTCGTGCCTGTCTGTTGATATCCACGTTGTCTTTGCCGCCTGATCGACTGCTGTGTCAGTCTGCCGATTGTGGCAACAGCACTCGTCTTTCCGCTTTAGTTTCTGCTCGTCTGCATCTCTGTCTGTTTTTTTTTTGTTTTTTTGCTTGTCTGATCTCTCTGTCTCTGTTCCTGTCTGTCTGTCTGTCTCTCTGCTTTACTTTCTGCTTGACTGTCTCTGTTTCTGCTTGTCTGTCTGTCTGTCTGTCTCTCATTGTCTCTCTTTGCCTCTCCCTGTGTCTCACTCACCATCACTTTTACTGTCTGCGCCTTTTGTTAAACAGATGTTGTGTAACGTATATATATATCGGCCCGCGCGATCTGACATATCGAAACTGAAAATTTCGCTGTATCGTGTAACGAAGGTGATGGTTTTAAAAGGCCTCTCTCTCATATATATATATATATATATATATCTGTCACACACACACACACACACAATATATATATATATATATATATATATATATATATATACAGAGAGAGAGATGTGTGTGTGTGTGTGTGTGTGTGTGTGTGTGTGTGTGTGTGTGTGTGTTGCTTTCTTTGTCGCTTGCTCGGTGTGGCGAAGGTGATGATTTTTTTAAAGTCTATGTAATAATTACTTAAGAAGAAAACATTCTTGAAGAATGAGTAGTGTTCTGAACGACCAGATCTGGATTATGGAATATGGTTGATTGAGAAAACAAGTCGTGTGAAAGCGTTTGGGTTTGGTTTTGTTGGTTACTATGTATCTAGAATGGGAATTTTGGTATCTCTCCGCACGTTTTAAGTGACCTGTTTCGTAAGGTTACTTCTATTTGTATATGCTTTGTCATGTTGGTGTATTTATATAGCTAAACCGCCTTGATTACCGGGTCAGTAGTGTGTGCGAATGCGCCGTGGGATGATTGGTATATGGTTGTGCTTTGAAATGTTCAGGTTGTGTCCACACTCGTATATTCAGAGGAACGAACCTTCCTCCAGGGGGAATTTGTGCCTTTACTTGGTGACTAAGCTATAGGCTACTGTTGAAATTATTATCATGAGCAAAGGAAAGAGTTTTTGATTTAATACCTATCTTTTTATAAGCCTTTTTTGGGGGGGTCGGTTTTTACTTCCTGCCTGCATTCACTTTTGTGGTTCATGTCCTTGCTAATGTATTATTTGCCAAATTGTAAACGTATCCAAACGCTTACAAAAGGAATTGAGCTTCTGACAATGAATAAGAAACAGACTCTAGAGTCATGTTTCTAACACGAGAATTGGGACGTGCCAAAGGCGAATTTAACGTCTGTCACCGACATTTCTGAGAAGCTGTAGCAGATTCGGTTAAGCGTTGGACTTCCTTCTGATCCAAGGTTCACCACTGATCAGAGCTTTTTGTATTTGTATTTCTTTTTATCACAACAGATTTCTCTGTGTGAAATTTGGGCTGCTCTCCCCGGGAAGAGCGCGTAGCTACACTACAGCGCCACCCATTTTAAAAAAAATTTTCTTGCGTGCACTTTGATTTGTTTTTCCAATCCAAGTGGATTTTTCTACAGAATTTTGCCAGGAACAACCCTTTTGTTGCCGTGGGTTCTTTTACGTGCGCTAAGTGCATGCTGCACACGGGACCTCGGTTTATCGTCTCATCCGAATGACTAGCGTCCAGACCACCACTCAAGGTCTAGTGGAGGGGGAGAAAATATCGGCGGCCGAGTCGTGATTCGAACCAGCGTGCTCAGATTCTCTCGCTTCCTAGGCGGACGCGTTACCTCTAGGCCATCACTCCACTATGATTTTGATTGATTGATTGATATTGATACTTATACAGCGCCTATCCCCGGTCGGAGACCAAGCTCTGAGCGCTTTACAAACACGGAGTCATTTACACAACAGGCTTTCTGCCTGGGTAGAGCTGACTGACGGCTGCCATTGGGCGCTCATCATTCGTTTCCTGTGTCATTCAATCAGATTTCAGGCACGCATTACATAAACACTCAGATAAACATGTAACATTTAGCATCTTACGTGCATGACCGTTTTGCTTATTTACCCCGCCATGTAGACAGCCATTCTCCGTTTTCGGGGGGTGTGCATGCTGGGTATGTTCTTGTTTCCATAACCCACCGAACGCTGACATGTATAACAGGATCTTCCACGTGCGTATTTGCTCTTCTGCGTGCGTATGCACACGAATAGGTTCAGGCACTGGCAGGTCTGCACATATGTTGACCTGTGAGATCGGAAAAAAATCTTCACCCTTTACCCACCAGGCGCCACCGAGATTCGAACCCTGGACTCTCAGATTGAAAGTCCAACGCTTTTGAGGCCCTGTTTCGGCTTGGCGTTGTGTCGTTGGAAAAGGCTCTATTCTCCGATTTCCCTCACTCCGCCACGGTGTCAGTGGGTTCCAAGAGGAGGAAGGTGGCAGAATGGTTAAGATGCTCAGCTGCCAATACAGAGAGTCCGTGAGGGTGTGGGTTCGAATCCCGCTCTCGCCCTTTCTCCTAAGTTTGACTGGAAAATCAAACTGAGCGTCTAGTCTTTCGGATGAGACGATAAACCGAGGTCCCGTGTGCAGCACGCACTTGGCGCACTGAAAAAGAACCCATGGCAACGAGAGTGTTGTCCTCTGGCGAAATTACGTAAAATGAAATCCACTTTCATAAGTACACAAATATGTAAGCATGCACTCAAGGCCTGACTAAGCGCGTTGGGTTATGCTGCTGGCCAGGCATCTGCTCAACAGATGTGGTGTAGCGTGTATGGATTTGTCCGAACGCAGTGACGCCTCCTTGAGAAAGTGAAACTGAAACTGAAACTCCTGACTTCTGTTCGGCAAGGTTAAAACAACACAGTGGAAAGTGAGGATTATTCCCCTTCTTCCCATGCCGAGCCCCGGACAGTAGATATTCACTATCCGAATTGCGGTCTAAAAGAATCATCATCATCATCACCACCATCATAAGCATTACTGTTATTAATGTTATCATTATGATTATTTCTAAGAAGATTCATTATTATTATTATTATTAGTAGTAGTAGTAGTAGTAGTAGTAGTAGTATCAATATTAGTATATAATTAGTAGTAGTAGTAGTGGTAGTGGTGATGCTGGTAGCATCACGTGGTCATTATAACATTATCATTATTATTATCATTATCAGTCGTAGTAGTAGTAGTAGTAGTCATAGCAGCATTAGTAGTATCGTTTCTTATCTCTTTCTTTGCCTTTCGTCGTCATTATCGAATTCAGTTGTCTTCTTTCTAAATTCCTGCTTTATTGTGCAACTCGCGGCAGTAACCATTTTTGACTGTACAACAAAAAATTCGCTCTGTCTCCCTTTTCCTGAAAAACAAACAAACCAATTGAGACCACTTCCAAGAGCAGATGGATTCTTTTAAAAAAATGTATTATTTTTTTATCCTTTTCTTGTTAAGAAGCAGGGGCCGGTGGCTACAAGTTTCAGTCACTTTTGATCTTTCACATCTGGAAACTGTTCTATCAACTTCGTGAATGTCCCGTTCCATTTTAACTCACTCAGTACGGCCAGTCCTCTCTTCTCCTCTACATAGACATCTCGGATGTCCAGTGGGTGTCTGAATGACCCAACCTTTAGCTTCCGTTGTCAGAATTGTGGTATCCTTTGTCAACATTCACCTCTTCAGTATAAGAGCGTTCCGCTTGCAATATTTTGATGATGGTAATTGGGCTGAAAGGCTGTTTACGTCGTCTCTTTCGCCGTTCGTATGGAGAGAGTTAATTAAGGACTGTAACCAGGAGACGGCCCTGAACCGCATTGTTTACCCACTATCACCATCTCCTGCTTCGGTCTGTTACCTTTGAATTCTGGGTCCTGCAGACTTGACAGAAGATGTCAAAAGAATGTCCCCTTCTACTTCAAAGATTGTAACTGAAAAGCCGTGTTGGAGCTAATGTTATCCTCCAATATTGGACGTATTGTGCTACTCTTATCCCCACCAAACATTGGATGTATCGAGATTTTACCTTTCATTACTAGATTCATGAAGCTACTCTTATCCCTCAACACTGGACATATTGGGCTACTATCATCCCTCAGCACTGAACGTGTTGAGGTGCACTAATCACCCTAAGACTGTACTATTCAGCTACTCTTATCCCTCAACACAGGACATATTGGGCTACTATCATCCCTCAGCACTGAACGTATTGAGGTGCACTAATCACCCTGACACTGTACTATTCAGCTACTCATATCACTCAACACAGGACATATTGGGCTACTATCATCCCTCAGCACTGAACGTGTTGAGGTGCACTAATCACCCTAAGACTGTACTATTCAGCTACTCTTATCCCTCAACACAGGACATATTGGGCTACTATCATCCCTCAGCACTGAACGTATTGAGGTGCACTAATCACCCTGACACTGTACTATTCAGCTACTCATATCACTCAACACTGGATGTACTTAACTACTCTTATCCCGCGACTCTTGACATTTTGAGCTACTCTCATCCCCTTAACACTGGACATATTGAGCTACTCTTAACAATACTAGATGTATTGAGCAACTCATATCCCTCACCACTGAACGTATTGAGCTACTATTATCCCTCACCACTGGACGTATTCAGCTACTGTTATCCCTCAATATTGAACATATTGAGCTACTATTTTCACCTTAACACTGAGCGTATCAAGATACTATTATCCCTCAACACTGATCGTATTAAGATACTATTATCCCTCGACACTGAACGTATTGAGGTGCTCTTGTCATCCTAACACTGCTGTATTGAGCTACTCTTATCCCTCAACACTGGACGTATTAAGCTACTATTATCCCTCAACATTGAGCGTATTAAGATACTATTGTCCCTCAACATTGGACGTATTAAGCTACTATTATCCCTCAACACTGAGCGTATTAAGATACTATTATCCCTCAACACTAAACGTATTGAGGTGCTCTTGTCATCCTAACACTGCTCTATTGAGCTACTCTGATCTCTCAGCACTGGACGTATTAAGCTACTATTATCCCTCAACACTGAGCGTATTGGGGTGCTCTTGTCATCCTAACACTGCTCTATTGAGCTACTCTGATCTCTCAGCACTGGACGTATTAAGCTACTATTATCAATCAGCACTGAACGTATTGAGGTGCTCTTGTCATCCTAACACTGCTCTACTGAGCTAATCTTATCCCTAAACACTGGACTATTAAGCTACTCTTATCCACCAACTTTTTATCCCCTAACACTGGAAGTGTTCCGCTACTCATATTCTCCAACACCGAATGTATGAGCTACCCAGTCTTCAACAATCATTGTATGAGCTACTATTATCATCCAGCACTGGACACTTTGAGCTACGCTTTTCCCTTAACGCAAAATGGATTGTTGCTTTTATCCCCCCCCTCCCCCCCCAAAAAAAAAAACAACAACAACAAACAAACAAAAAGTGTAGGTCCAACTGACAGTATCGAAACAGATTTTGAAACGCACACACATGCCTTTTCCACACTCGGCTCTGATAAAAGTTTTTAGAGACATGGAGAAATACATGTGAAGCTTTAACCTGTCGGTGTGGAGAAGAAGAAAAGAAGAAAAAGATGATGATGGTGATGATGATGATTTATAGTAACGGTATCTATCTAGTGCTTAATATTGTGCTTTTTGGAAACATCGCCACCATCGTCATGTTCAGTGCTTTTCATATTATACTCGTTTTGGGGGCATATCTGTTATGCATGTGTGGGTGTATGTGTGAGTGTGTGTCTTCATGTTTTATATTTATTTGCTTATTTATCATCATTGTTGTCTTATTTATTTAATTATTTATTTATTATTATTATTATTTTATCATTATTTTCATTACTGCTACCTTTTTTTAATATCATAATTATTATTTATTTATTTATTTATGTAAGCTTATATATATATATATATTTTTTTTTTTTCTCAAGGCCTGACTAAGCGCGTTGGGTTACGCTGCTGGTCAGGCATCTGCTTGGCAGATGTGGTGTAGCGTATATGGATTTGTCCGAACGCAGTGACGCCTCCTTGAGCTACTGAAACTGAAACTCATATTATACTGAACTGCAAGGGATAACAGGTAACAAAAGAAGGTATGTCTGTCATGAGTATAGTCCTGTTTTCTCTCTCTCTCTCTCTCGCCGAGTGAGGGAGGAACTGCACTTGTACAGCTGCTTCTCCCTATACCGTCCTCAAGGCAAGAGCACGTATCAGAATAAAACTACTTACGCATGAATAGCGAAATATGAGAAAATTAAATGGCTGAATGATAATGGAATAAGAGAGACAGAGAGAGAGAGACAGGGACTGACAGAGACAGAGAGAAATACAGAGAGACAGGCAGACAGAGACAGAGACAGTGAGAGACAGACAGACAGAGAGAGAGAGAGAAAAAACCAGACGGACAGACAGGTAGACAGAAAGACAGACAGAGAACAAGAGACACAAGAGGGTTTCTACAGAGGAGACGTGTGATGAAAAACTCTGGATAACAACAACAACAACAACAAAAAATCGCTTTAACCCACACTAATGCCGTCTTAACCTCAGCTGACTTTTTTTGCCCCTTCTTCCTGAAGTGAAATTGTGGTTCATGTTCGCTGAAACGTCCCGTCAGAAACTGTGTGAATCATCACACAAGAACAATAACCCGTGCAGTGTCCGTTCTTATAATAGAAAGAACAGCGGGAACGGCATTTTGCGAAACGATGACGTCAGTATAACGGTTTACACCAATCGACTTTTCACAATTGATATTTTGCATTAAAAAAAAAAATATATATATATATATATATTTGCGCCAAGACGGCGTCAGCAAAGTTGTTTTGGTTTCGCTTTGTTCTCTTGTGTGTGTGTGTTTTGTTGTTTGGGTTTTTTTTGTTGTTTTTTTGTGTGTTTTTTTACACGTTAACTCTATCACGGTTTCATGTTTAATTGATAAGAATCAAATTCTCAAGGAGGCGTCCCTGCGGTCGGGTAAATCCATATACGTCATACCACATCTGCTAGGCAGATGCCTGACCAGCAGAATAATCAAACGCGCTTAATCAGGCATTGAGTGAGTGCATATAATTATTATATTTGTGTACCGATCAGAGTAGATTTCTTCTGCAGAATTCTGACAGATGACAAAACTCTCGTTGCCATGGGTTCTTTTTCAGTGCGCCAAGTGCGTGCTGCACACGGGACTTCGTTTTTTTTTTTTTTTTGTTTGGATTGTTTTGTTTTTTTTGTTTTTTTTTTCATTTTTCATTGTCTCATCCGAATGACTAGGCGCTCAATTTGATTTTCTAGTAAAACTTTGGAGAAAGCACAAGAACTGTGAATCGAACCCACACCCACGTGATTCAAACCCACACCCTCACACTCTCTATGTTGGCAGCTGAACGTGTTAACCATTCTGCCAGCTTCCTCCCTCAGCAACGATGGTGGACACACACACACACACACACACACACACACACACACACACAGTGAGAAAGAGAGACCGAGAGAGAGACTAAGAGAGAGAAAGAGACTTGGAGAGAGAGAGAGAGAGAGAGAGAGAGAGACAACACACACACACACACACACACACACACAGAGAGAAAGACGGACCGAGAGAGAGACTAAGAGAGAGAAAGAGACTAGGAGAGAGAGAGAGAGACAGAGACAGAAACAGAGAGACAGAGACAGGGAGAAAGAGAAAACACACACACACACACACACACACACACACGCACCGCTTACCTCTCTTGCCATACCAGTTGGCGTGTGAGGTACAGACGACGGCCGTCAGAACGAGCAGCACGAGCACAGCAGATGAACGGACCATGGTGACCTGTAGTAGATGGAAGGAAGGAAGGAATAAAGGAAGGAAGGAAGGAAGGAAGGAAGGGTAGGGTGTGGCGTTCAGTGTACTGCAGAGCCAACCAACAGAAGAACGAACACCGCTGTTTGCTGTTTGTGTGTTAGAGGACGAACGACGGATAGAACAGAAAAGAATGTTTCGTAACTGTGCTGGTCACCGCTGTTAGTCAGTTCTGTCCTCTGGTCGTCGTTTCTAGAGAGCGTGGCCTGGGGAGCTCTTGAAGGGCGGCTTTGGGCGGGTGATTGTCGCCGACCCTCAAGCCGCACTGCTTTATATGGCCGTCAAGTGACGTCAGCACTGCGTGGGGTGGGGTTTGGGGGGTGAGGGGTCGGGAGGGGATGGGGGGGTAGGGGGGGGGGGGGGTTGACACTGGGGGAAAGGGTGCAGAGAGAAGAGCGTGGAAGAGACTTCTAGGAGTGCGCGTGCGCTGTGACCACGCCCAGTCCGTGCTGGAATGAATATGGGGGAGAGGGGGAGGAGTGGGAGGGGAGGTGGTTTGTGTGGAGGAAGAAAAAAAAAAAAAAAAAAAGAGACGAGGAGGACGGAGGCAAGGGAGGAGGTAGTGGAGGTGTGTGTTCGTGTGTGTGTGTGTGTGTGTGTGTGTGTGTGTGTGTGTGTGTGTGTTCGTGTGTTTGTGTGTGTGTTTGTGTGTGTGTGTGTGTGTGTGTGTGTGTGTGTGTGTGTGCTCGTGTGTGTTCGTGTGTGTGTGTGTTCGTGTGTGTGTGTGTGTGTGTGTGTGTGTGTGTGTGTGTGTGTGTTTGTGTGTGTGTGTGTGCGTTCGTGTGTGTGTGTGTATGTGCGTGTGTGCGTGCATGCGTTCGTGTTTGTGTGTGTGTGTGCGTGCGTTCGCTTGTGTGTGTGTGTGTGTGCGTGTGTGTGTGCGTGCGTTCGTGTGTGTGTGTGTGTGTGTGTGTGTGCGCGCACACTTTTTTTTTCACCTTTCAGGACAGAACAGCCGGGTCAGTGATGATGGTTCGTAGTTTGGCTCATTTCTGATCCTCCACGTGTGAGTTTGGTTTTTTGTGTGTGTGTGTGTGTTGCATTGTCTCATTCGTTTCCTTTATTCGTTTCAAACGACCGAGACGAGATCGTCAATGAAACGTGTGACAGCTCGCACTTCAGTGGAGACCCTCTTTCTTTCTCCTCCAATCCTCAGAACCCCCCCCCCCCTCCACCCTCCACGCCCCCCTCCTCCCCCCTTCCCCCCCCCCCCCCCCGTCACTCTCCACCCGCCAAAGTGGCTTTTTTTTTCTTTCTTATTATCTACCTCCCTTGTGCATGTTCATTATGTATTTATTGAAAGGAAAAGGCGGCTTATTTCTGTGGATAGGCGCGTGGGTTTGCAATATAACATTAGGTTTAAATCGATCATCCGTTCGTGTGTGTGTAGGCGAGTCTATGAACGAGTTTACTGATGAATCTATGAGGATGGATAATCATAATTTATGTTTTCTTTTTTTTATTATATAAATTCTAATTTCATCATTATTCACCATCATCATCATCATCATCATCGTCGTCGTCGTCATCATGACAACTATCTTTGTCATTGTCATCGTCAACAGCGACATCATCATCATTATCACTGTCGTTATTTACAGATCATGAACAGTATGTCACAACACCCTTGGAAAACAGACGGACTGTGAATGGTGCAAAATTGGCAGTTTTAGACTTGGAAACGTGGTCAACTTTGTCAGCTTTTATTTTATTTTATTTTATTCTATATTTTCTTCTTTTGTTTTTCTTCTTTTTTTCTTTTCTTTTCTTTTACAAGTAAATAAAAGAATTATACAAGACGGTAAATAAGCCAGTCTATTTCAGAAACAAGTCCAGGAAGGAGAGAGTGTCTGTGCAATGTCGCAGAGAAATAAGACTTTGGCAAGAGAGACGGGGTGGGGGGAGTGAGAGAGAGAGAGAGAGAAGAAATGGAGAGAGACGGAGAGAAATAGAGATTGAGAAGAGAGAGAGAGAGAGAGAGAGAGCGAACGAACAAGAAATGGAGAGATAGACAGAAAGAGATAGAGAGAGACTGAGAAGAAAGACACAGACAGACAGACAGACAGAGAGGGGGGGGGGGGGCGAGGGGGGAGACAGAGAGACGCACATGAAAACAGAAAAAAAAGGTTGGAGAGACTGATAGAAAGAGAGAGACAGAGAGAGAGAGGGGGGAGGAGACAGAGAGAGAGAGACACACAGAGAGAGGGAGGGAGAGAGAGAGACAGAGACAGAGACAGAGAAGGGGGGGGGGGATGTAACAGAGCTAATTTGTGGGAGTTCGTTTGCAGAGAAAGCGTTGTCAGTCGAGCAGTGTTTATGGCCTGTTCGTCCGTTGAGACACCGTTCCCATGTGAGTGACATAACAAACATCGCTGGCGGACACACACACACACACACACACACGCACGCACACACACACACGCACGCACGCACGCACGCACACACGCACGCACACACACACACACACACACACACACACACACACGCACGCACGCACCCACATCCACACCCACCCGCACACACACGCACACACTTACGCACACACACACACACACACACGCACGCTTTCAAAGGAGGAAGGGAAAGAGGAAGTGGTGGTGGGAGGGTGGGGGGTGCCTGACGGGACAAGGCCCAGGACTGACCAATCAGAAGCAGACAGAAAACCGTGGCAGTAACGTGCACTCAAGAACAGCCATGACCAATCCTCTGCCAGCCCCTCCACCACTCCGCTCAGCCAATGGGAGAGCCAGGCGGGGATATTGGAGGCTGGACTACGCATCTCCCCCTCACCCGCCCCCCCCCACCAGTACCCCCTCCCCCATACATCCCCCTTCTGCCCCCCCCCCCTCGTCCCCCACCCACCCCGGCTTCCCTTTCTCTGTGAAACCCAAATGGTCGGTCTTTATCATTTAGCCGACCACGAGAGCTCTTCAGAGTCTGAGATAGATGAAAGGGTGGAGGAGAATGGTGGCTGAGGGTTTTCGCTGCACGTAATGCAGGTGGGAACGGGGGTGGGGAGGGTAGGAGGTGTGTGTGTGTGTGTGTGTGTGTATGTGAGCAGAACACTGTGTTGTAACGTGTGACGGTTTGGAGTGGTGGTCGTCGTTGTTGTTGGCTGGGTTATAGCTACCGAAGTAGATCTCTTGAACCAGTGTCCAAGAAAGCGCTCGATACAGTCAGCAAGTTACGCCTGTTGCGCACGCGCGCGCGCACACACACACACACACACCAAAACAGACACATACACACCAACACACACAAACACACCCCAACACAAACACACACATACCAAAATACAAACACGCCATGTCAAGATGTCACAATAGATTTTGGATCGATGCTGCAAAACATTATATAAAAAAACAACAACTTTGTAATATGTGTGCCCCAGAAAACTCAGGAGAGTTTTTGTGTGAATGTATTCATTATGATGTTGATATTGTAAGGGGCAACAAAACTGTACACATTAAAGAGTGGATTGATAATGGTATAATGAGAATTGGTAACCTAGTGAATGCTGGCGATAATATTTTTAAATATCAATGAGTTTATGAACAGATATCATGGACTGTCAACCAGTTTTTTATTTTATTTTTTTTTATGCTGGAATAATAGAAGCCATGAAAGATTACAAACAAAAATGTGGAGTGGAAGTTTTGAATAACGACATATTGGAAAGACCCAAAACATGACATGTGATAAAGGGTGGTAGTGCCAAAAATATTTACAAGTCATTTACAGACCACATTAACCCCCTAATTAGTGTACACAAGTGGCAGCGAGTTTACCCAGAAGATACTTTAACCTAGAAAAAAATATTCCTCAAACCATTTAAAGTAACAAACGACAGCAAACCCAGATGGTTTCAGCTTAGAATACTTCATAGGCTGATACCACCTCGAAGGTTCTTATTTGTCCGCAAACTTGTAGACAGTCCTTTATGCATTTTTTTGTGATGAGGAGGAAGATTCTATCCAACATCTTTTTCGGTGCTGTCATGTTTCTCAGAACTTTTGGACAGAACTTACAGCTTGGCTATCAGAACATTGTCAAAAGTGCAGGTGTCTCACTCTTTCAGAATTGCTGATTGTATTTGGTTTAAAATCATGCCAAAACACTGATCAAGTCATGGACTTTACTATTTCATAATTAGCAAAATTTCATATATATAAATTCAAAATACACAACACTTTACCCAGTATCTTGCATTTAAAAAGTATTATTAAAAATAAATATTATATTGAGAAATACAACAGCAGAATAAGTGGAACACAGAAAGAATTTAAAAGGGCTTGGCTTCCCTACAATGCATTGACAGAAAACTAGAGAAATATATACACCCATCATGTGTTCAATAATGAAAAGGAAAAGGCATAAGCAATACAAAAACTAATGACAATGAATGATGATGCTTTGTATCTTGTATACTTGTGTGTGTGTGTGTGTGTGTGTGTGTGTGTGTGTGTGTGTGTGTGTGTGTGTGTGTGTGTATACAAGTATGCATGTATAGGTATACACACACACACACACACACACACACACACACACACACATATATATATATATATATATATATATATAGAGAGAGAGAGAGAGAGAGAGAGAGAGAGAGATAGATAGATAGATATACTATATGTGTTTCATTTTTTACGTATCTTATGGAGAAGATAATAATGACGTATTTGATCTTTTGCGTGAGCATGCAAACGAAGGGGGTTCAGGCACCAGCAGGCCTGCATTTATGTTGACCTGGGAGATGGGAACAACCTCCATCCTCAACCCATCAAGTACGACGGGGATCGAACTCAGGAGACTCGGGGCAAAATCCAGCGCTCTGACATTTTGACCACCGCACGTCATTCTGCCAAAGGGGCAGTGGGTCTTTACCCGTGAGGCTTTTTAATTAACTGTACTGGCTGTACTGATCCAGTGCCGGCTATGCTGGCTAGGACACGTTGTCCGCATGACAGACAGCAGGATCCCGAATATGCTTTTGTATGGCCAGCTGAAGGAAGGCCACCGTGAACTTGGAAGACCCTGCAAGCGCTTCAAGGACACCTTGAAGACAAACCTCAAAGCCTGTGACATAGACATAGCTTCCTGGGAAACTGATGCCCTTGCCACTGTCGCTGGAGGATACTGTGCTGTAGTGGCATAGACGTTTGAAACGCTGGTCATTAAGGAGAAGAGTGAGCGAAGGAATCAGGGCTCAACTTCTGCAGACGTTTTCCCTTGCAACACCTGCGGGAAGTGCTGCGCATACAGAATCGACCTCTTCTCCCATATGAGGAGACACACCGACAGATAAGCCTGCCTGCCTACTCATCCGTCGGTCCGACGGGAGACTCCATCACTGGCTATGTGTTCAGTTTCCGTTTGTTTCAAGATGTCACATCGTACGGACTGATCTACATACGCCATACCACATCTGCTGTAGAAATGCAGATGCATGATCTTCGCATTTAATCGGACCTATAGAGACTACCCTAGGTTTGGAGTCTAAAAAAGGAGTCATAGTTCGTTGCTGGATCAGTTCGTCTTTTCATTAGCCACCGAAGTCATATACTGTGGGACGTGCCTGTTTGGATCTTTGGCGTGCGTTTACCACGCGCTGGACTTATATCAGAGGTTGACACAAGCGTACAGCTGGGTCGACAGCAAAGTGAGAGCAGTATGAAGAATGTTTCTCCACTGTAAAGGAAAATCATGAACAGCTTACTCTTTTGTGAAGGACTGTGACTCAGATAACTTTGGATGCAAAATTGCACTCCCTCTTAGAGCTGCAGCCTTAAGGGCTAGAAGGCCTTTGGGGACAATCGAAACGCCGACTGTCCTTAAGCTCTCTTGGCTGAGAAAGCGAGAGAGAGGGGACGTAACTTCTGTACTTCTCTCTCCACTGTGATAAAGTTCTGTCCAAGAGACTCGGAACAGAAGCTGCCTCCTCTGTTGTTCTGACGGTCATTGTCGGACAGGACGGACTGTTATGCCACTCAGTAAGGGGCTTAGGATCTGGCAGCCCCAAACACCTGTTGTTCTGGATTAGGAAAGTCGCCCACTGAACATTGACAGGACTGAAACCCTTTACTTCAGACAGAAAATCGAACGCACAAACCACTGGGCCATTTATGCCCTTCTTGGGGATTGAACTTAGAGTCGACTTTGGGTGTTTTTTTTTCTTTCCAACACCGTGTGGTTTACGAAACACCAATGGTGAGCTGGGTGTTATCAGTGTGGGTAAACTGTCACGTACGAGTTGCAGTGGAAGTAAAAGTGGCCTCCGTCTTTCCCGTAAATCTATGGATTTTCGGCCGCTGATGTTCACACCGTGGACCTTGAACAGCGTCGGTGATGGCTGGAGAATCCAGTCCTGGAATGGAATTCTTTTTATGCAGATCTCGTATCGGAAAGCTGATGGATCTGGACTGGAAGAACACCTTTCTCCGCCGCCATTTCTCTGCAAGCTGTGTGGTTCGTTTCACACCGGGTCTGTTGATCACCCTTTTAACAGTGATTCCAGCAAGCGTGGTCTTCGACGATGCTGTCCCACTCGTTTATGTCACCAATGGAAGCAGGTATCATGTCTGTTTTTGCCTACGTCTCTGTATAGTGGATGCATGGACGTTCCATGGCGCTAAACCCAACCACAGGGTGGCCGTGTTATGTATGACAATCAGTAGTGTCTGACCATCAGAACAGCAGAAGAGGCGACTGCTGTCCCGACAATATAGGCAAGAACTTGATTATAGTAGAAAATGTCTTGCCCACGTTACATCCACATTCTCTAGGCCAAAAGGGCGTACAGGAGTGGCGACTGCTGTCCCGAATATTTGGGCTAGAATTTGATTGGTGTAGAAAGTGTCGTGTCCACGTTACACCCACACTCTCTCGGCCAAAAAGGCCTACAGAAAGCCTTTCGGGATTAGTCCTATTTCCATCCTCTGGAAATGGCCTGGATGTATGAGATGTCGGTGGTTGACGACTGACGGGCGCAATAGCGGAATGGTTAAAGCGTTGGGCTTTCAATCTGAGGGCACCGGGTTCGAATCACGGTGACGGCGCCTGGTGGGTAAAGGGTGGAGATTTTTTACTATCTCCCAGGTCAACATATGTGCAGACCTGCTAGTGCCTGAACCCCCTTCGTGTGTATACGCAAGCAGAAGATCAAATACGCACGTTAAAGATCCTGTAATCCATGTCAGCGTTCGGAGGGTTATGGAAACAAGAACATACCCAGCATACACCCCCCCGAAAGCGGAGTATGGCTGCCTACATGGCGGGTTAAAAACGGTCATACACGTAAAAGCCCACTCGCGTATATACGAGTGAACGTGGGAGTTGCAGCCCACGAACGCAGAAGAAGAAGAGGAAGAAGGTGGTTGAGGACTGATATCAGGCCTGTGGTCCTGGCTCTCTGCGGTGCCTGTGTGTCTGGGGCCTTGTCTTGCACACGACGTACCACGGATGCATCTAACACAACGCTGACGGAAGGAGTTCGGCTTCTTTTTGTTATACTCTTTCACGATCTCTTCGTCCTTCAGCTGATTCTTTTATCATTATTTATATATATATATATATATATATATATATATTTATATATATATATATATATTTTTTTTTTTTTTTTGGTTGTTATTGTTATTATTTTTTTTAATTGTTTATTTTTTAGCTTTCTGGTTAACTCAAGAAACTCCAAGTGCAATGGTTTCCTGCACTACACGGGTCCTGTCAGGTCTACGTCTACACCTTGCTCCTGTACAGGAGGAGGCTCACCACGCATACCTGGTACACTTTCGGTTAAGTGTTTTTCTGATGCGCTGTCTTGTATTAAGTGATGTGAACACTATGGACATGTAAGTTAAAGTAACATAGGATTCACAGTTCTTTCAAGCCTGTCAGATGGTCCATGCTTTTTGTATATCGGACAGCGAACGGACATTGTTTTTTTGGGGTGTTTTTTTTGTTTTGTGTTTTTTACATACCAGCTTGTAACCTAGGTGTCATTTCTAACACGGGGACTCTTTGTGAAAGACTGGGTTTTCTAACATCTGCCAGAGTCTGTCTATCTAGCTATCTATCCATCTATCTATTTGTATCTATCTTATAAAATATATATATATATATATATATTCATATATAATTATGTATAGCTGCTTTTTGTTGAACATTCTTTATATCTGCCTCTTGTAAGTCTTAGAATGGTCATATAATACATTTCAGTTTTACTTAGCAGAGAGGATCAAGATTAAAACAACAACAAAGAATGGCATGACAGAATGTCGTATTCTAAATCTTCAGGACTGACCATCGGAAAACATCACCAGCAAATAACAAAACCAAGCACAAAAGAAAAGAAAAGAAAATTTAAAAAAAGGAAAAAGAAAGAAAAACAACAACAACAACAAAAAAACAACAACCAAACCCAAACGACTGCGATTGTGTACTCGGAACGTGCGACGTTTTACATTATTTATTTCATTGCTTTTCTGATCTGATCGCACAAAATCGTGTAAGCCTATGTCATATGATTATCCTTCAGCACAGCATCAGTAAGAACAGTAGTAGTAGTAGTAGTGGTAGGAGTAGCGATAGTAGTAGTAGTAGTAGTAGTAGTAGTGGTAGGAGTAGCGATAGTAGTAGTAACAGTAGCATAACTTTTCATTTCATTGCTGCCGATGATTTCTCAGGTGACCTAAAATTAAACCAAGTCGTCTCGATGTCGCAACCGTGGTCCCTTGGAACAATCGGCTGTAAAAGGACCTTGCGACAGAATGATCTCGGTCGGTTCTGGAGTCGGTTCTGGAGCTGGCTTGCGGACATTAAAGGATGTGATGTATAGAGGGGTTGGAGGGTGTGGGGGGTGGGAGCTTTTACCGGCTGGCTTTTAGCTGTGTGCTGAACGTTGCGGCGGTCAAAGGAAGGGAGGTAGGTGAGGGAGAGAGGCGAACACAAGGCTTTGTGTCGCTGGCGGTCGTTTCACAAGACGCTGCTGCATCACTTGTGGTTTAGTATTTAACCCTTTACGTTGGTGAAATGTAGAGAGTGGAGAGAGGAAGAGAATGGGGCAGAGAGGGAGAGAGAGAGAGAGAGAGAGAGAGAGAGAGAGAGAGAACGAACGAACGAAATTTTATTTCACGAGGGTAAGGGAATAAGCACAATTGCTTTTTTTTACATCCGGCCCTCTGGGGGGAGGGGGGAGGGCAGGGGAGAGGAGGGGGGGGAAGTAAGATAAGTGCATGCACAAAAGCAAATTCTTCACACACACACACACACACACACACACACACACACACACACACACAAGAAAAAAGAAGAAGAAGGAGAAGAAAAAACTCCCCTGCTCCCTCATCCACCCACCCTTCCAACAACAACAACAAAAAGGTAAGCACGTACATCACATAATTCAATACATCAGCAGCATATATGAATGGCACAAAGACATATGCAAATAACACATTTATGGAGGAGATAGAAAGTAAGGGTGAAGGAAAGAAAAAGGAGAAGGAAAAAAGAGAGAAAGGAAGAATGAGTGAAGAAAAAAGAGAGACAGATAGACCTGACAGAAGCAGAGACGAATAGACAAAAAGGCGTAAACACTTTGATAATTAATAATCAATGAAATTATGGTTTATATCATCATAATAGCGTGGAGCATATTTATAGATTTTTCATTAGATACGCACGATATGCGTTTTAAAATACTGAGATGCTGTGAACTGTGTTCACCTTTATACATGTTAACATATCATCCCATAAGCAACCCCCAGAGTCGAGACTGGACTAAAACAGATCAATTCTTGGAAGCGGTACAAAAATCTTGTGTACATGACGTTGAGTATTAATAACAAATCTATTTTGAAGAGAAGGGGGAGTAAAAACCAAACATTATCTTAGATATAAATAGAGCCTTATTATATTTAACTTTAGATGTTAGTGGAAAAATATGCAGAGCTCTGTAATCGGAAGGCATTCGTGACGTGAAGAGGATTTTAGAAGAACTAATTTTAATGCTCGCCTATGGAGACTCAAAAGAGGTTTTAGGATATTTTCACTAGCTAAATCCCATAATGTTGATGCGTAATTAATGTGGGATTCGACAGAAACATTAAAGAATAACTTGCGACAATGATGATTCAAAAATGTTTTATTTTAGATAGTTGATAGATACTTTTTGATACTTTTTTTTTTTTTTTTTTTTTTTTTTTTTTTTTTTTTACACAGTAACGAGATGTGATGTGACCATGATTGGTTATTATCAACTATAATTCCAAGAATTTTATGGTGCTGTTCTTCTTCAGTCATTTCGCTATTGATATAGATAGGCGAGCAGTCTACAGGTAAATTTTGATGCTTTTGTCTTCTTGTAATTATCAAGTATTTTGTTTTTTTTCGGATGGAGACACATGTGATTAAGTTCGGACTGTTCAGTCAATTGATCAATACTTTCCTGAAGAGAAGAATATACGTTACAGAATTACTAACATGTACAGTGGTACAAAAGAGAGAGAGAGCGAGAGAGAGAAAGTGTGTGTGTGTGTG
>NC_134886.1:37458429-37478429 GCF_041734735.1 Babylonia areolata
TCGTCTGTCAGTTTAACGACTTCTCTTTTACGAAGTCCTTTAAGTAATTTCCTGTAATTGTATTTAGATTTTTTTTTTTTCAAATTTCACCCTCATTTGCCCAGTTGCACCCAGCCCTCCATTCATTCACATCTCCCACCCCTTCTAACGGTTAATACTCAGATATATTCATAAATACTTCAACAAAATGTCTTCAATCACCGATATGTGTGACGGGACATTGAACAAAATTCCTCCTCCTGACATCATCTAAGAAAAGAAGGCTACACTGGTACGGTCACGTAACAAGATTCAATGGACTCGCTAAAACAGTGCTTCAAGGAAGTGCTGAGCGAGGGAGAAAAACCGATGGACTGACAACAGGAGTGATGGCCTAGAGGTAACGAGTCCGCCTACAAAGCGAGAGAATCTGAGTGCGCTGGTTCGAATCACGCCTCAGCCGCCGATAATTATTTTCTACCCCTCCACTAGACCTTGAGTGGTGGTCTGGACGCTAGTCATTCGGATGAAACGATAAACCGAGGTCCCGTGTGCAACATGCACTTAGCGCACGTAAAAGAACCCACGGCAACAAAATGGTTGTTCCTGGCAAAATTCTGTAGAAAAATCCACTTTGATAGGAAAATCAAATAAAACTGCACGCAGGAAAAAATACAAAAAAGGGTGGCGCTGTAGTGTAGCGACGCGCTCTCCCTGGGTAGAGCAGCCCGAATTTCATACAGAGAAATCTGTTGTGATAAAATGAAACACAAATACAATTACATTGTAGAATGGACGGAAAAACCATTTGCGGAGTCCGAGGCTTTGACATACGACTGACAGACCTGGAGGAATCTGGTGAACAGTTCTGTGCGGCGCAGAGTACACAAAGTAATAATAATGATGGTATTTATATAGCGCTGAATCTTGTGCATAGACAAATCTAAGCGCTTTCGCACCAGTCATTCTCACGCACGCATAACTCTAAAACTGGAGAAACTAAAGACAAGGAAGAGGCAGGGAAGAGGTGGGTTTTAAGGCCAGACTTGAAAGAGCTGAGTGTGGAGACTTGAAGAAGCGAAAGAGGAAGTTTCATTCCAATTGCAAGGTCCACAGTCAGAGAAAGAACGGCGGGCCAACAGTCGAGAGTTTGAATCCTGGTTATGCGTAAATGGAGTGGATCCGAAGCTGATCGTAGTGAGCGAGATGGAGTGTAGAGGTGAAGGCAGCCACAGAGATAGGAAGAGGTGCTGATTTGTGAATACATGTGTAGCCGAGAGTGCTGATCTTGTACTTTATTCGGTGTGAGACAGGGAGCCAGTGGAGATGTTGCAAAAGAGGAGTGATGTGCTCAGATCTTTTCTTTCTGAGGACGAGTCGGGGCAGCAGAATTTTGTAATGCGCTGAAGGGACTGAATGGATGAAGCAGGCAAAACCAGACAGGGAGGAAGAGAAGAAGAAGAAGGAGGAGGAGGAGGAGGAGGAGGAGGAGGATTATGCCATGCTTATGTTTGTTTTATACAAGGTCTCTCGAGAATTGTTTCGATAAAGACGACTTTGACTGCTTTGACGCTGCTGTGCTAAGGATCCTTAAGTGGATAAATATCTTATGTGCTTCTATTCCATCGTCCTCCGACATCATGTGACCTGCATCGTGTTCCTTGAGACAATTCCCTCGGTAGAGACAATAGCCATAATGAGGGGTGTTTTGGTGTATATGGAGCTGTGTGTCAAAATGCCACGGTTTTTTTTCCCATTATTTTTATTCATTCATATATCTGTTTGGCACATTTTTAGGATGGCAGGGAAATTGAACAGGTGTCAAGCTCTTTGCGGAAACTGACAGATTGTGGATGGTCTGTCTCAAACTGCTGCATCATTGGGAGTTGGGTGGAGGGGGATGAATGTGGTGGTGGTGGGGGTCTCTGTCTGTGTAATTGTAACAGGCAGGATTCGTCAGCGGAAATTATAAGCGGTGTCCTTACAGTGTAAGTATTTGTGTGTGTATGTGTGTGTGTGTGTGTGTGTGGGGGGGGGGTGCATATGCGTGTGTGTATGTGCATGCGATTGTACGTGGGTTATGTGGGTGTGTGTGTGCGCGTGTGTGTATATGTGTGTGTGTGTATGTTTGTGTGTACGCGTGCGTATGCGCGTGTGTAAGTACGTGCGATTGTTCGTGTGTGTGTGTGTGTGTGTGTGTGTGTGTGTGTGTGTGTGTGTGCGAGTGTGGGCGCGCGCGTATACGCATGTATGTATGTGTGTGTGTGTGTGTGTGTGTGTGTGTGTGTGTGTGTGTGTGTGTATGTATGTATGCAGGACATCCGTGACTACTGTAACCGCTGCCCCTACACAGTGTACCCGGAGAGTCCAGTGCCCCAGGTGTTCGCCCTGTTCCGTAGTATGGGGCTCAGACACCTGCCTGTGGTCGACCATGAGGGCAAGGTATAGAACTATCCTCCCCCCCCCCCTCCTTCTGGGTGACTTGAATGGATGAATGATATGGGGATATGGGTATATTTAAGGCGGAAGGTGGCAGAATGGTTAAGACGCTCAGCTGCCAATACAGAGAGTCCGTGAGGGTGTGGGTTCGAATCCCGCTCTCGCCCTTTCTCCTAAGTTTGACTGGAAAATCAAACTGAGCGTCTAGTCTTTCGGATGAGACGACAAACCGAGGTCCCGTGTGCAGCACGCACTTGGCGCACTGAAAAAGAACCCATGGCAACGAGAGCGTTGTCCTCTGGCGAAATTACGTAAAATGAAATCCACTTTCATAGGTACACAAATATGTAAGCATGCACTCAAGGCCTGACTAAGCGCGTTGGGTTATGCTGCTGGTCAGGCATCTGCTCAACAGATGTGGTGTAGCGTGTATGGATTTGTCCGAACGCAGTGACGCCTCCTTGAGAAAGTGAAACTGAAACTGAAACTATGGATACTTACGTTGCGCCTATCCTCGAGCTCTAAACGCTTTACAAAGCGGAGTCTTTTGCACAACAGGCTGCCTACCTGGGTAGAACCGGCTGACGGCTGCCATTGGGCGGGCGCTCATCAATCGTTTTCTGTGTCGCTCAATCAGATTTCAGGCACGCACACATACACGCTCTGACAGACATGTAACATTTTACGTGCATGACCATTTTGGGTTTGTTTTTGTTGTTGTTTCTTCTTCTTCTTTTTTAATTTACCCCGCCATGTAAGCAGTTATACTTCGTTTTCGGGGGTTGTGCATGCTGGGTATGTTTTTGTTTCCATAATCCACCGAACGCTGACATGGATTACAGGATTTTAACGTGCTTATTTGATTTTCTACGTGCGTATACGCACGAAGGGGGTTCAGGCACCAGCAGGTCTGCACATATGTTGACCTCGGAGATTGGAAAAGTCTCCACCCTTTACCCACCAGGCGCTGTTACCGAGATTCGAACTCGGTACCCTCAGAATGTTAGTCCAACGCTTTAATCGCTCGGCTATTGCTTACCTATAACTACCTTCCTTGGGTGACATTCCAAAGATCATTGTACTTAAGGGAAAGGTGTACAAGCAAACAAGCTTCGCGTCATTTACCCGCAGGTACACTGTTACCCTCAGGTACACCTTTACCCGCAGGTACACCTTTACCCGCAGGTACACCTTTACCCGCAGGTACACCTTTACCCGCAGGTACACCTTTACCCGCAGGTACACCTTTACCTTCAGGTATACCTTTACCCGCAGGTACGATAGTCTCTTGGATATCACCTCAGCTGGCTGGTTCTTGATGGTTTCGCTTTTGCATTGTGGTGTCGAGTGTTGTTGTGTGTTGTGTTGTGTTGTGTTGTGTTGTATTGTGGAGTGTTGTGTTGTAGTGTGTTGTGGTGTGGTGTGTTGTTGTGTGTTGTGTTGTGTTGTGTTGTGTTGCATTGTGGAGTGTTGTGTTGTAGTGTGTTGTGGTGTGGTGTGTTGTTGTGTGTTGTGTTGTGTTGTATTGTGGAGTGTTGTGTTGTAGTGTGTTGTGGTGTGGTGTGTTGTTGTGTGTTGTGTTGTGTTGTATTGTGGAGTGTTGTGTTGTAGTGTGTTGTGGTGTGGTGTGTTGTTGTGTGTTGTGTTGTGTTGTGTTGTGGAGTGTTGTGGTGTGGTGTGTTGTTGTGTGTTGTGTTGTGTTGCATTGTGGAGTGTTGTGTTGTAGTGTGTTGTGGTGTGGTGTGTTGTTGTGTGTAGTGTTGTATTGTGTTGTATTGTGGAGTGTTGTGTTGTAGTGTGTTGTGTTGTGGTGTGGTATGTTGTGTTGTGTTGTGTTGCGTTGTGGAGTGTTGTGTTTTATGTTGTGGTGTGCCCCCTCCCCGCCCCACCCCCTTTTTTTTCTATCTGTGACTGTTTTATACTGTCGTACTGGATTTTTCTACAGGGACAACTCCTTTGTAGCCGTGGGTTCTTTTACGTGCGCTAAGTGCATGCAACACAATGGATCTCAGTTTATCATCTTATCCGACAGATTAGCACCCAGACCAACTGTCATATTCTGCATGACTGGTTATGTGATCATCTTGTTGATTGGTCGTTCGTTTGATAATTTTTGTCTGTCCACTGTACTAAGCAAGGTGTGTGTGGTTGACTGACCGATTGAACACAGTTACAGATTGGTCAGTTTATCAATTAGCTGTGGTATATCCGGACGATAAGCTGCGGCTTTGATTGGTTGATTGACTGATTGATTGATTGATGGTGCAATGTAGGTTGTGAAGAAAGATACGCACGTCTCTAATTGTGTGTGTGTGTGTGTGTGTGTGTGTGTGTGTGTGTGTGTGTGTGTGTGTGTGTGTGTGTGGTCTGTGTCTCTGCCTGTGTCTAGCGTGTGCATGTGGGAGAGCGTTCTTTGACGTATTATTTATGACTCCCAAATCCATAAGTACAGCATTGTTTGTAGTAGTAGTAGTAGTAGTAGTAGAAGTAGTAGTAGTAGTAGTAGCAGCAGAACAAGCACTGGTAGTTGTTATTCGAAGCACAGAATGAAAACGAACGTCACACACCACGTGTGTGTGTGTGTGTGTGTGTGTGTGTGTGTGTGTGTGTGTGTGTGTGTGTGTGTGTGTGTGTTTAACTGAATGGAGTGTAACGCTTGTGTGGACAGCTGCAGGGGATCATCACACGCCACAACCTGACCCACGAGTACCTTCACGAGCGGCTGCACCACCATCAGCAGATGCGACAACGGATGCGGCGTCTCCCGTATTGACGACAGCGACTAGGGGGGCGTCTCCCAAGTTGACAAAAGAGACTTCGGCCTCTCATGTATCGTCAAACAGTGACTACTGTGTCTTCTGTTTTAACAGACAGCGACTCCGGCGACTACTTCCGTATTGACGAAAGTTACTATGGTGTCTCCCTGAATTTGCAGACAATGACTACAGCCTCTCCGGTATTAACAGACAAGAACTACGACCTTACCCTTATTGACGAATGTGACTACCGAATTGGCAGACAACGACTACGACGTCTACACTACTGATAGACAATGACTACGACGTCTACACTATTGATAGACAACGACTACAACGATTACGACGTCTACACTATTACAGACAACGATTACGACGTCTACAATATTAATAGACAACGACTACCATGTCTACACTGTTGATAGACAACGACTCTGACGTCTACACAATTGACAGACAACGACTACGGCGTCTATTGTATCAACAAACAACAATACGGTCTCTTCCGAATTGACAGACAACGATTACGACGTCTACACAATTGACAGACAACGACTACGATGTCTACACTATTGACAGACAACGACTACGGCGTCTATTGTATCAACAAACAACAATACGGTCTCTTACGAATTGACAGACAACGATTACGACGTCTACACTATTGATAGACAACGACTACGACGTCTACACTATTGATAGACAACGACTACGACGTCTACACTACTGATAGACAACGACTACGGTGTCTACGCTATAGATAGACAACGACTACGACGTCTACACTATTGATAGACAACGATTACACTATTGATTGACAACGATTACAACGTCTACACTGCTGATAGACAACAATTACGACGTCTACACTATTGATTGACAACGACTACGGCGTCTATTGTATCAACAAACAACAATACGGTCTCTCCCGAATTGACAGTTTCAGTTTCAGTTTCACTTTCTCAAGGAGGCGTCACTGCGTTCGGACAAATCCATACACGCTACACCACATCTGTTGAGCAGATGCCTGACCAGCAGCATAACCCAACGCGCTTAGTCAGGCCTTGAGTGCGTGCTTACATATTTGTGTACCTATGAAAGTGGATTTCATTTTACGTAATTTCGCCAGAGGACAACACTCTCGTTGCCATGGGTTCTTTTTCAGTGCGCCAAGTGCGTGCTGCACACGGGACCTCGGTTTATCGTCTCATCCGAAAGACTAGACGCTCAGTTTGATTTTCCAGTCAAACTTAGGAGAAAGGGCGAGAGCGGGATTCGAACCCACACCCTCACGGACTCTCTGTATTGGCAGCTGAGCGTCTTAACCATTCTGCCACCTTGACAGATAACGTCAACGGCCTCTTCGGTATTGACGAAGTGACGAATTTGCATACAACTACTACGATGTTTTTTTCGAATTGACGATAAAGACTACGATGTCTACGCTATTGACAGACAACGACTACGACGTCTACACTATCGACGACAATGACTACGGCGTCTACCGTGATTGATGAAAGAGACTACGATGTCTACGCTATTGACAGACAACGACTACGACGTCTACACTATCGACGACAATGACTACGGCGTCTGCCGTGTTTGACGAAAGAGACTACGATGTCTACACTATTGACAGACAACGACTACGACGTCTACACTATCGACGACAATGACTACGGCGTCTACCGTGATTGACGAAAGAGACAAAGGTGTCTACATATTGACAGACAATGACGATGGTGTCTCCCGTATTGACAGACGACTACGGTGTCTCCTGAGTACGGCGGTGTCTACACTATTGACAGACGACTACGGCGTGTGCACTATCAACACACAACGACTATGGTGTCTACACTATTGACAGACAATGACTACGGCATCTCTCGTATTGACAGACAATGATTACGGCGTCTCCAGTATTGATAGACAATGATTACGGCGTCTACACTATTGACAGACAATGACTATGGTGTTTCCCAAATTGACAGACAATGACAACAGCCTCTCCCTTATTGACAGACAATGACTGAGGTGTTTCCCAAATTGACAGACAATGACTATGGTGTTTCTTAAATTGACAGACAATGACTATGGTGTTTCCCAAATTGACAGACAATGACTATGGTGTTTCTTAAATTGACAGACAATGACTATGGTGTTTCCCAAATTGACAGACAATGATTATGGTGTTTCCCAAATTGACAGACAATGATTATGGTGTTTCCCAAATTGACAGACAATGACTATGGTGTTTCCCAAATTGACAGACAATGACTATGGTGTTTCCCAAATTGACAGACAATGACAACAGCCTCTCCCGTATCGACAGACAATGATTATGGTATTTCCCAAATTGACAATGACTATGGCGTTTCCCAAATTGACAGACAATGACTATGGTGTTTCCCAAATTGACAGACAATGACTATGGTGTTTCCCAAATTGACAGACAATGACTATGGTGTTTCCCAAATTGACAGACAATGACTATGGTGTTTCCCAAATTGACAGACAATGACTATGGTGTTTCCCAAATTGACAGACAATGACAACAGCCTCTCCCGTATCGACAGACAATGATTATGGTATTTCCCAAATTGACAATGACTATGGTGTTTCCCAAATTGACAAACAATGACTATGGCGTTTCCCAAATTGACGAAAGAGACTACGGTGTCTCTGGAACTGACAGGCAATGACTTCTATGTTTCTGGAACTGACAGGCAAATGTCTTCTATGTCTCTGGAACTGACAGGCAAATGTCTTCTATGTCTCTGGAACTGACAGGCAATGACTTCTATGTCTCTGGAACTGACAGGCAAATGTCTTCTATGTCTCTGGAACTGACAGGGAATGACTTCTATGTCTCTGGAACTGACAGGCAAATGTCTTCTATGTCTCTGGAACTGACAGGCAAATGTCTTCTATGTCTCTGGAACTGACAGGCAATGACTTCTATGTCTCTGGAACTGACAGGCAAATGACTTCTATGTCTCTGGAACTGACAGGCAAATGTCTTCTATGTCTCTGGAACTGACAGGCAATGACTTCTATGTCTCTGGAACTGACAGGCAAATGTCTTCTATGTCTCTGGAACTGACAGGCAATGACTTCTATGTCTCTGGAACTGACAGGCAATGACTTCTATGTCTCTGGAACTGACAGGCAATGACTACGGAGTCTACACTACTGACAGACAATGACTGCGGCCTCTCCCGTATTGACAGACCACGACTACGGCCCCTCCCGAATTGACGAAATGGACCACTGTGAAAGCTGTATTGACCGATAGCGGCGCGTGTCGCACCAAGGGATGGACCCAACGCCACCCATCCTGAGGCAAGCTCCTATAATGTCACTGTGACATCTGGACTGCCTTGTTGTGGTGGTGGGGAGGGCGCGTTGGAGGGGTGGATGTGGGATGTGTGTGGGGTGGGTGGGTGGGAGGGCTTGTGGAGAGAAATGGCTGGGTGTGTGCTTGCGCGCGTGTGTGTGCGAAAGCTTAAAGAGAGAGAGAGAGAGAGAGAGAGAGAGAGAGAGAGAGAGAGAGAGATCAGTGCCTCCAAGAGGTCTGTGTAACTGTTAACAGGTGTCTGAGGTTTAAACTGATGAAGTAGATGGCAGTACTTAAACATTTATTTTTTTCAATGAAAAATCAGGCTTAAAAAGTATCAATCGAAATGAACTAAAACCATTGGTATGCTGTTTTGTCATGCACATTTTTTTTAAGCATTGTATTTTTTGCTTCATCAATCTTTTCATGTCTTGTTTATTCACACTTGCACGCATTCGCACGCTTTATAGTACATAACTTGATGGGGTTTTTTTTTAGTATTGTTATGTAATTCCGTATTCTGCCAAAAGTCACACATGCTTTATATTGTATCCATGTTTTTACGGACTTTACACGGCTTGGTGTCAACGTATCTTAGGGACTGGGAAATGCTTCATCAAGAAGAACGACAGTCCAGTATTATTTTGTGTGTTTTTGATACATTATGTGTTTGTATTTACATGTGCGTTAATGTTTGCTGAAAGCAATCTGCCGCTGAGCAATAAATACATAGTACGAAACAATACCGATATACTTACAATAACAGGTACAAGGGTTGGAAATCAGATGCAGAGAATCAAGAAGGAAAGTGGTTAGAAGAATGATTGAAAAAAAAAACACAAAAAAACGCTTTCGTACACACGATTTCTGGCCTCCGCTTTTGTTAAAGATATATTTCCTAAAAGCGCGGAGACAAGGTGAAAGAATAATGAGGCCCAGAAGCCAGTTGCATTGCTCGGACGGAAGAGCCTAGTATGGCCGTAACCCGCTACTAACTGTGTGTAGTATGAAACTGACCAATGGCGTAGTTCGGTCAACGTTGGCATTTAATAACGTGTGACTGTCAAAAAAGTTAGAACCAAGCAATGCAACTGGCTTCAGGAGAGTAAGGGAGTGAACAATAATAAAGAGAAGTAACTCTCTTTTTACAAGGCCGGTACGCTGTTCAAGGTAATCTGTTCAAGCTGACTGTGGTAGTTCCCCCAATGTCGGAGTTGTTTTTTTTTCTATCCTGTTCATGCTGCTTGGTGTGGAGGTCCAAGTCAGAACTGGCGGCGGCATTATCCAGGAAGGGGAAGGGGTGGGCTATTGTGGGTTTTATCGCACTGTGCTGATTCTGTTAGCTGTGTTACTGAAGCGGGCATATCGCTTTATGTTCAGTGGAGAATCATTTGGGTTGGCACCTTGGTGTCCATGTGGAAATATACTCCTCCTCCATCCCCGTTGCCTCCAGCATGTTTTTTTTTTTTTTTTTTTTTTTTTTTGTCTGATCCGTTTGAACAGAGTGGAACGTGTTTCGGGGTTGAAAGCCATTTTTACATGTTTTTCTATAATACCAAGCCAGTTGAGATCCTCCTGAAGAAGTCTTTGCTCTCTAGGATCCTAGTTGTATTTGTTCTGACAACCAGTGTGGGTTGCAATGAGTTTTGCTATAGAGTCCAGTCTGTCAGGCAGGTCGTTCATGTTCCGGAGGAAAAGGGAAGGCCCAAGCACATACCCCTGTGCGGCCCCTGACTGGTCTGCTGCCGGGTTGGACTTCACTCCACTCCCCAACCCCGGCTTCCCCTCAAACATCTTTCCTCTTGACAATATACTCTGTCTCCGGTCAGCGAGAAAGTTCTCAGTTCATTGGCGGGTCTTCTCAGTAATGTCACAATATAAGAGCATGTAGTGTGTGATTGAACTTGTCAAATGCCTTGGATAAGTCTGGTATCAAGTCTTTCCGATCTCCTCTCTCGTGTATAATGATTGCAAACAATACAGTATTAAAGCAGTGCAATAAGGGCTACAACAAAGTGTGTGGTGCAATAATGCAAGCAACTACTGTTGACTATTCTACATTTATCAGTGTGCAAAGATTTTTTGTGTGTTAACAGGTTTTAACGAAAACAAAACAAAACATGTAACATAAACGATTTATTTTTGTAAATAAGAATCTGATAGATCTGTTTGGTGTCATATTTTCGATGTGCAATATGTAGAAAAACAAAACAGTTGTGCCAAAAGTTGTTTTTTTTATCTTCTTTTTTTTGCCAAAGACTAATAGTATCATACTTCAACATTCAGAATATCTAGATTTTCAGTGTCAAAATTTTGACACCGTTGGCACAGTAATAAATCTTTTGCCGCATTTCGCAAGAGCAGTTAAGAACAACTTTTAGATTATATTCCGAAATTTCTTTTCTGCAATGCCAGTGTAGTTATGTTTGCTCATGTATCTCTATTGATGTTTTTTGTGGGTGTTTTTTTTTTCTTTTCTTTTCTGAAAGCAGCAGCAACAACAATAAGAAAAAAAAGTTTGGTATCAAAAGAAAACTGACACGACAGCTCGCTTTGACAGGCGGGCCCTGAAAGCCCCCGCATAACATTTTCAGTGTTTACCAGCTTGAGAACGAGGGTGGTGGTGGTGGTGGAGGTTGAGGGTATGTGTGTGTGTGTGGGGGGGGGGGTATGGGGGGGGGGGGGCAGGAGGGGGGTTGACATGGACATGGCCGTGTGAAACGTCCACGTTTGGTGACAAGTTAGCTGTCTTGTGTGGCTCTTCCTCGCTGCGATGTGAGGCGACAAACACAGAACGCTGCATGCAGCACAGGGCCCCAGAAGGGCCAAATGGCATGTTGGTCGATCTCTGCACGTGCATTACGGGGCCACAATGCTAAAAGGACAGAACATCAGGTTTGTGGAGCTGCGTACACACAGAGGGCCTTTGGCGTCAGTTTGCTGGGTGGTCTGTCTGAATGTATTTCTGTTTCTCTCTATATAACCCTCACCCACCCACCCCCAACATCCTTACAATAGCCCCCTTTAGGAATGATTCAATGCAAAATGTTGCTTTTGGTTTTTATCTCCTTTTTTCACAGACTGCGTCTAGTTATTTTTTTCGATTTTTGTGTCTCTGTGGTTAAGTTATACATATGTGTGTGTGTGTGTGCTTTTTTACCAGTCTTCTTTGAACTTTCTTTTTATTGATTGCAGGCTGCGATTTGTTCCATCTGCATCGATTTTATGTGAAAAAAATACTGACATCTTGCTGCTTTGTTGTTTTGTTTTAAAGAAGTGCACTTGTGCTTTTTTGTTTGCACGTGTAGACAGTTTTTATTAGCCATTTGTTTCGATTTCTATAAGTTACTTTTTTTTTAACTGCATTGAATCAATGCATTATCATCATTCGTTACAAGTATGTAGTGATGTTTTAGATGGTATGACATATACACATGTGTTTGGCAAAGCTTATTTTGAGGATTTTTTTTTTTCAATGCTATGTAAACCCATTCCTCCTGTAATTTCTTTTAACTCTCTCCATACGAACGGCGAAAGATACGACGTTAACAGCGTTTCACCCCAATTACCACCATCAAAATATTGCAAGCGGAAGGCTCTTATACTGAAGAGGTGAATGTTGACAAAGAATACCACACTTCTGATGACGGAAGCTAAAGGTTGGGTCATTGAGACACCCACTGGACACCCGAGGGGTCTGTGTAGAGGAGAAGAGAGGACTGGCCGTACTGAGTGAGTTAAACCTGTTGCTACTTTGTGTGAAGAGAGCCTGGATGTTTTTGTATGTGATGCATTGCGTTTTGTTATCGGCAGATTCACACTGAAAGCTTTTTGTTGTTTGTGTTTGATGTAAGATCGCTTGACTGACCGTCCAGCTTTTATCAAAGTAATGAAAAAAAAACATCGTGTGAGCGTGTTTTTACAGTGGTTGAATGGATGGAAGAAAATACTTAGGGAGAAGTAGTGTATGTGTGTGTGTGTACAAACAATTCTGCCAGATCTTACAACCACTACTACTACTACTGCTACTACCACTAATGGGTATTTGATATGCGCTCTACCTCTTTAGTATAGGGGCCCAGATCGCTATTAATCAACATCATAATAGGGGAAAATGGTTACAAAAATCAGCACATAATAAGGTATACAGACAACGACGCATGCTCATATATCAATATCCAATATACAGTATAGACCGGATGTATAAAACACCGGATGTATGAAAGTCTGCATGTATGAAAGGGGCAGGCAGGGTCCCGGCAGAAGCTACTCTTTGTTATTACTTAGCATTTTCCGGTTGTATGAAAATCGGATGTATAAAAGTCCGGTTGTATGAAAGCAAATCTCTGGTCCCGAGCAGCACAAATGCGCTGTTGCAAGACCGGTTGTAAGAAAACGAAACCGAAAGTAGACCAAATTCACCAAAGTGTGGTAAATTCCCCGTAAAATTATTTCCCCTTCCATAGCGACTCGATCTTGCAAAATGGCGGACCCGCACCGCAAAGCGAAAGGTACAGGCAAACGCAGAGTGTTGACATTGTCTGAGCGCCTTAAAATCATAAAGGCAGTAGAGGACAGTCCATTCAAATCCCGAACACAGATGGCCATTAATTTAGGTGTCCCCCTGCCAACGCTGTCAAATATCATGAAAGACAAGAACAAATATCTTGCTCAGGCAAGAAGCGGCGATATTGTGACGACGAGCAAGCGGGCACGGAGCTCTCAGCTGGCGTCTGTGGACAAAGCGTTGCTGGACTGGTTTACGTCATGCAGGTGGGCTATTCTTATTTTTTCTTTATGAATTTTTATTTGTTGATTGATTTGAAACTGTATGTTCATACTGTCCGCGCTCTAAAAGTGGGTATCAGTGTCTCACAGTGTGTGTATGTGTGTGCACGTGCGTACGTGTGCACGTACGCACACTGACGTGTGCGCGCATGCGTGCGTGATAGTGTGTGTGTGTGTATGTCTGTCTGCCTGTCTATCTTCCTGTCTCGGTGCCCGTGCCCCTGTATTTTTAACCTACACATATATGCCTTGAGCCATCCGCATATGCAATATGACTTCAATGTGCCCAGCAGTTTGCTTGGAAATTGGTAGCAGTACATTGGTAGTAAAAAGTTTGCGACCGCATAACGGGGGCAATACAAGTGTGTGTGTGTGTGTGTGTGTGTGTGCGTGTGCGTGCGTGTCAGTGTGTGTGCGTGAGCGCATCAGTGTGTGTGTGTGTGTGTGTGAGGGGAAGGGGGAGGAAGTGGTGGGGGTGCAGTAGTTGGGTGTGTGTATGGGGTGCGTAGCTATGTGCCCTCGTCTCTGCTCCCAGCACTCAAAAAACGTCTCTATCTGCCCTAAACTCAGTTATATTTTTAAGGTACAGTGTTCTATGTGCGCCCATCTCTATGTGCCCCCGTCTCTATGTGCCCCCATCTCTATGTGCCACCGTCTCTATGTGCCCCCATCTCTATGTGCCCCCGTCTCTATGTGCCCCCTTCTCTAAATGCCCCCATCTGTCTATTTCTGTCAAAGAGTGTTAGAGTATTTTGCATCAATACTGTAGCGCTACGGATGTCATTTTGGTTCATAATAATGTTTATTTATAGCTTGATTGAAATACTATTTATTAGAACGAACAAAACAATTTTTTTGGCAATATTTTGTTGAATAAGAAAAAAAGTAATTTTTTTTAATTTAATCAACATACTGTGATGTTGAGAAAGAAAACAACACCACACACACACACACAAAGAGAGAGAGAGAGAGAGAGAGAACTCAGAAAATTTTATTTGCTACGTCAACGGCCCTTACAAAGATTCCACGACCAAAAACATCGTCAAAAGCGCAAAAGGGTTGTGGAGGGAACACACACAATACAGTCGTGCCACACACACACACACACACACACGCGCGCGCGCGCACGCGCACACACACACGCACGGAGGGAGGGTGGGGGGGGAGTGCACGGCACATGCAAAGCAGAACAGTTCCCACAAACAGTTGCTCTTTCTACCGGTTGTCCTGACTGTGTGTATGTAAGTACATGTACTTTTCCACTTGTTATTCACAAATCTTTTCTTCTTACTAGGATATGTATGAAAACATTTAAACATAAAAAAAGTAAATACAAAAATAACATGAAAAAAAACTACTTTTATCAAGTAAAAGACGCGTGGCCGGATGTATGAAAGTCGATCCTCAATATTTTCATACATCCGGTTATCCGCTTGTAGTAAAGACCGGTTGTATGGAAGACAAAAAGTGGGTCCCGACGACTTTCTTACATCCGGTCTCGACTGTATATGTATGTATGTATATATATATATATATATATATAGAGAGAGAGAGAGAGAGAGAGAGAGAGAGGTGTACTCGTTCTTTAGTTTGTCTTTTCACTTTTAGTGATTTTAGACGAGGGTAGATAAAATCGAGGAAGGAAACAGGGATTACTGTATACGCATGTGTGTGTGTGTGTGTGTGTGTGTTAAAACAACGGTTGATTTAATGTAAGTCGGTCAATGTTCCCGTGCCCCCACCGTTGGAAAATAAAAGAGTCATTCATTCACTGACGGACCAGCAACACAACATGTGGCTGTGATATCACACACACACACACACACACACAGCCTTTATACAGAGCGGAAAGGAGCACATGATTTGCCAAGTTTGGTGACGGTGAGGTGGGGTTGGGGAGGGAGGGAAAGGGGAGAAATAGATAAGAGACGTCCACCATGGGGGATGATGCTAGCAATTCGGACAGCCCCACCACCTCCCCCACCACACACACACATCCCCAGGTCCGGATAGAAGGCTAAAGTGTCCACCATCTGTCCACCACTTGACCTCGGGGTCCACAGAAAACAGACACACAGACACGGACACACACACACACACACACACACACACACACACACACAGACATACGGACACACACACACACGAGCACACACGCGCATAAACACACACACACGATTTCAAGATTTAATGAACCTGTGTCCCCTTTTGGGGCAAGGAGAATTTCAGAAAACAACATGATCAAAAACACAACTAGATTTACACACACACACACACACACACACACACACAACACACCACACACACACACTTTCGATCCCTTTTTGCGTGTCCAGATTTGTGTGCTTGACGTCACAAGTCACCAAAATGGAATGCGGGTGTCATGGCAAATGGTCGTGTTGGCAGGTTCTCTGCAAAATTAATCGAAGACGACTCAGTTATGTAGGTCAGTACGGGCACTGGCAAGAATAACGGACAGAAGGAAGGGTTCGGAAGGGAAGGTGTATACCTAGTGATGGCCTAGAGGTAACGCGTCCGCCTAGGAAGCGAGAGAATCTGAGCGCGCTGGTTCGAATCACGGCACAGCCCCCGAAATTTTTTCCCCCTCCACTAGACCTTGAGTGGTGGTCTGGACGCAAGTCATTCGGATGAGACGATAAACCGAGGTCCCGTGTGCAGCATGCACTTAGCGCACGTAAAAGAACCCACGGCAACAAAAGGGTTGTTCCTGGCAAAATTCTGTAGAAAAATCCGCTTCGATAGGAAAAGCAAATAAAACTACACACAGGAAAAAATACAAAAAAATGGGTGGCGCTATAGTATGGCGACGCGCTCTCCCTGGGGAGAGCAGCCCGAATTTCACACAGAGAAATCTGTTGTGTTAAAAGGAATACAAATACAAATACAAAATATAGGAGAAACGAACACAGAGGGAGATAGTGGTTTATGTTATTCGTAACCTTTTCTTTCGTGAAAATCGCCCTACGTTCTTAGAGAGAAAGGGCGTGAAAACCTCTTGAGTGCCACAGCACGTATCACATACGTAAATAGTAATAATAATAATAATGGTATCTATATAGCGCTGAATCTTGTGCAGAGACAAATCAAAGCGCTTTCGCACCAGTCATTCACACGCATGCATAACTCTAGAACTGGAGAAACTGAAGACAAGGAAGAGGCAGGGAAGGGAGGCTATTTTGGGAAGAGGTGGGTTTTAAGGCCAGACTTGAAAGAGCTGAGTGTGGAGACTTGACGAAGCGAAAGAGGAAGTTCATTCCAGTTGCAAGGTCCAGAGACAGAGAAAGAATGGCGGCCAACAGCCGAGTGTTTGAATGTGGGTATGCGTAAACATAGTGGATCCACTGATGACGTCATCGAAAGAGGGGGTGGGGGTGGGGGCAAAATTCTGGAAGGCTGAAAAATATTCACTGGTGTATCTCCAGACCATTTTCTCAGTTTTAGGCCGATTGTTCTGGATATTGCTTTATGACTTGAAACACCATTTTCTTGTATTTTTCACCCGGCACTACATTCTTCTTCTTCTTCTGTTTCTTCTTCTTCGTCTTTTTATCAAAATTATTCTTATATAACAAAGAAGATAGAGCGTTGAAGAAAGAAAGGGATTACATGTCTACAGAACTACGCGGAAGAAAAGGAGATAAAAGAAGCTCAAGTTAAATCAATGTTGAATAATGACGCAAATGAAATATGCACGAATAACGTATGTAGAAAGGCAATTATGTGCGTACGTATGCTGGTTACAAACAAAAGCAAAAACTATTAAAATGATAAGCAGTAACAAAAATAAAATAAAATAAAATAAAAATCCCTGTCCGTGCAGGTCTCGAACCCGTGCACGCTCACGTCCTAGTCGGGCGCATCAGGACCACCAGGCCACGCCCCAACCATTATCGATCTTCCTAAAGGAGGCGCTACCAGCTGGAGGAAGCCATTAGTTTCGGAAACACGGCGCACGCACGTTTGTGTAGGTTTTCTGTAATCAGACCCACGCCTGTGTGCGGTGATTATTCCCTGAACAACACTTCCTGTAAACGCACTGTGAATGAGTACAAGGGGGGAGTGCGACGAAGGTGAAGAAATCGTTTAAAGCGTTTTAAGCATCGCCGCGACGTTCCGGTAAGTCAGGTCTCGGGTGTTGCAAAGCCCAGCATACACGCACTGGGGGTGGCGGGCAACAGTGATGTCCCTCCCTGCTGGACTGTGGACCTCACGACAGTAACCTGGTTAGTTCTCTGCAGTGACGGGGCACCAGGGACCATCATCAACACCACACAATCGTCGTCACCTTCGTTCACACCCACGGTACCTTGGTCGTTCAGGAAGCCGACAGATTCAAACGGTGTTTGCGGACACGGCTGGCTGTTGGTCACACGTTTCACTGCTGTCCATTCCGCCAGCTGTTGGTCACAGCTGGCTACACGTTTCACTGCTACTATACCAAAGTCCGGAGTTAAAACTTGGTCGTTGACTATTATGTTTTTGGGGTTTTTTTAGGCTCAGAAACAAGAAAAGACAGGAAAACATTAACCCGCCTCTTCAGTGCCCTATAACGTATGTATACGTCATGAAAACACACGCCAAAAAACATCGCTGTTTGCCACATGACGTATACATACGTCCGCGTCATTTCACGATGTTTCACAGTTACATTTTAAAGTTGATGTGTCCAAAAAAAATCCACCAGTGAGATCCAGCAAGAAACAACAACAGAGATGAGCACCCTGTACAGTTCCATAGTCAATCAATAAATCAGATCAGTTTAATATCCTCTTAAAAATACAAGGAAAATTGTTTTTTTCGGCAACACGAATAGTATGAGACTGTACAACATTAAGATGATAACATTTTACATCCATAAAATTGTAAACGTATAGCATGCTTGAAACGCAGCAAAGAAATAAGATACACAGGAAGACAAATCAGTTCTTTCTCTATCTAAAAAAATTCTCCAACATTCTTCTCCACCACCATTGATCGGGCTCTGCCCTGTCCCCGCACCCCCACCCGCCTCCCCCACCCCTCTTTTTTAACCACCCCACGCACGGGGCCTGATCATTAATTTAACATTTCTCGCAGCTCCCACTAGTACTCCTCACAGCATTTTCAAGTCCAAATACATCAATAATACCACTATGACTATATTCTCCATGTGGAAGAAATTCCTTCTTAATGAGCGAAACCATTTAACACAGTTAATACACAATTATATACTGATGCTTCCTGGGAAACTGATGCCCTTGACCGCTCTCGCTGGAGGATGCTGTGCTACAGTGGCATAAAAACGTTTGAAAACAAGAGAACGCTGGCCATTAAGGAGGAGCGTTAGCGAAGGAAGCAGGACTCAACTTCTGGAGACGTTTTCTCTAGCAACACCTGTGGGAAGAGCTGCGCATCTTCAATCGGCCTCTTCTCCCATATGAGGACACACGCCGACAGATAAGCCTGCCTGCCTACTCATCCGTCGGTCCGACGGGAGACTTCATCATCATATACTGATGAATGATTAACCATAATTATAATACCACACACGCCTGTACACCCACACACACAGTGTCGGTGATGAAGAGAGAGCAGTCAGATGGCAGCCCATGAGGGTGTTACTGAAGAGACTCATGAAGCTTCACTGCTACTGACGAGGAAGGATTTCCTCGTGCGGTTGGTCCTGGCCCTGATGCACAGCAGTCGCTTTGAAGACGCTCGGAATCACCGCATCAATTTGAACACTGTATGGAGTATATTAATGACAAGTTCACGGCTATTTTGCGTGTTGATAACAGAATGAACACTGTAGGCAATCTTACAATTCAAATAACACAGTGTTATAATTCCTACTTTGCACATGGACAAGAGATAAGCACTGCATACAGTCTAACATTCTAATAATCATTAGCTATTTTCCGCCGCTGGTTTAAACTTTTAAACCATTTAATTCGCGTGGACACTGGTATGACTGAACAATGTGAACAGCGAAAATCAGTCTGCAGTCATTATATTTTTTTCAGGTGGAACTCGTACGTAAACAAACAAGCCTTAAAAGAATACATACATGTTCCACAATGGACACATGAATTCTTCCTTGATGTCTGCAAGAGAGCCAATACTTTCATCACAGATCCTAACTAATTTCACGAAGATAGTGGTTTGTCACGTTGATGAGGGTGGCATCAACATGGAGAAGGCACAATTGGCGTCAGAGAAGTCCACAAATTGACGTGAACGGATGCAATGACGACAATAACGATGCAGGAACAACGTCGACGGTGACGCCTGAAAGAAGACAAGCCACTGACATGAACGCGTAAGCAGTCACAATCTTTGACTTGCTGGTATCAGGACTAAAGAGATACCATCTGTTGTGAGAAACTGAAACTGTGAGAAGAGGAAGACGAATCTTTTAAGTTCTGGGACATGATAGTATCATCATGTCTTCAATAACTTGGGGGTAACAGTCGGGCGTGGGAGTAATACCACTGAAACGATGCAGATGATGGGGCAGCAGAAAATAATAATAATAATAATGGTATTTATATAGCGTTGGATCTTGTGCAGAGACAAATCAAAGCGCTTTCGCACCAGTCATTCACACGCATGCATAACTCTAATACTGCAGAAACTAAAGACAAGGAAGGGCAGGCAAGGGAGGCTATTTTGGGAAGAGGTGGGTTTTAAGGCCAGACTTG
>NC_134886.1:37483429-37485929 GCF_041734735.1 Babylonia areolata
AGACCCACTGAGCTAAGACAGACACACAGAACAAAGACAGACACACTGAGCAAAGACAGACACACAGAACAAAGACAGACCCACTGAGCAAAGACAGACCCACACAGAGCAAAGACAGTCACACAAAGCAAAGACAGACACACAGAACAAAGACAGACACACAAAGCAAAGACATACCCACAGAACAAAGACAGACCCACAGAACAAAGACAAACACATAGAGCAAAGACAGACACACAGAACAAAGACAAACACACAAAGCAAAGACAGACCCACAGAACAAAGACAGACACACAGAACAAAGACAGACCCACTGAACAAAGACAGACACACAGAACAAAGACAGACACACAGAGCAAAGACAGACCCACAGAGCAAAGACACAGACCTCAGAAGGACACAGAGCCCACAATGTAAAGACAGACACACAGAACAAAGACAGACACAGAGCAAAGACAGACACACAGAGCAAAGACACAGACCTCAGAAGGACACAGAGCCCACAAAGCAAAGACAGACCCACAGAGCAAAGACAGACACACAGAACAAAGACAGACACACAGAGCAAAGACAGACACACAGAGCAAAGACAGACCCACTGAGCTAAGACAGACACACAGAACAAAGACAGACCCACAGAGCAAAGACAGACACACAGAACAAAGACAGACCCACTGAGCAAAGACAGACACACAGAACAAAGACAGACCCACAGAACAAAGACAGACACACAGAGCAAAGACAGACACACAGAACAAAGACAGACACACAGAACAAAGACAGACACACTGAGCAAAGACAGACACACAGAACAAAGACAGACACACAGAACAAAGACAGACACACAGAGCAAAGACAGACACACAGAACAAAGACAGACCCACAAAGCAAAGACAGACACACAGAACAAAGACAGACACACAGAACAAAGACAGACACACAGAGCAAAGGCAGACACACAGAGCAAAGACAGACCCACAGTACAAAGACAGACACACAGAACAAAGACAGACAAACAGAGCAAAGGCAGACACACAGAACAAAGACAGACACACAGTACAAAGACAGACACACAGTACAAAGACAGACACACAGAGCAAAGACACAGACACACAGAACAAAGACAGACCCACAGAACAAAGACAGACACACAGAACAAAGACAGACACACAGAGCAAAGACAGACACACAGAGCAAAGACAGACACACAGAACAAAGACAGACACACAGAACAAAGGCACAGACACTTGAAGCAAAGACACAGGCCTTACAAACACAGAGAACCGAAAGACCAACAGAACAAAGACCACACAACGCTGAAAGAGCAAAAAAAAAAACAAAAAACAGATCCACAGAGCGAGGACATACTTCACAGAGCAAAGACACAGACCTCAAAGCGCAAAGACAGACACACAAATACACAGTTTCAGTTTCAGTAGCTCAAGGGGGCGTCACTGCGTTCGGACAAATCCATATACACTACACCACATCTGCCAAGCAGATGCCTGACCAGCAGCTTAACCCAACGCGCTTAGTCAGGCCTTGAGAAAAAAAGAAAAAGAAAAAAAAGGGTGAATAAAAAAAAAGAAGATAAATACATAAAAAAAGAACTACTACTAGTAATAATAATATGTATAAGGCGCAGAAACTTGATGTAGTCAACTATAAGCGTACATATTTTTTTTAAAGTAATAATAATAATAATAATATGAAAACTATAGACCCACATACCCACAGAGCAAAAACAGACCTCACAAAGACGTACACATCACAAATACACAAACCTAACAGAGCAAAGAAATAGACCTCTACTCTTTCCATACGAACGGCGAAAGAGACGACGTTAACAGCGTTTCACCCCAGTTACCATCATCAAAATATTGCAAGCGGAAGGCTCTTATACAGAAGAGGTGAATGTTGACAAAGAATACCACAATTCTGACGACGGAAGCTAAAGGTTGGGTCATTCAGACACCCACTAGACATCCGAGGGGTCTGTGTAGAGGAGAAGAGAGGACTGGCCGTACTGAGTGAGTTAAAGACACAAAACTCACAAAGACATATCACAGAAACACGGAATTTTATTTTCTGACTGTGATGTGATGAAGCATCACCTTCATCACAGGTGACTGCGAACGTTGATGTTTTTTTGGGTTTTTTTTTCACTTTTAACATTCATTACCACTTGTTTCGTTTGTTAGTTTCGCGACTTCTCATTCACGAAGTCTATTAAGTTTTTTCTCTGTCTCTGGACCTTGTATTTGGAATGAACTTCCTCTTTCGCTTCGTTAGGTCTCCGCACTCAGCTCTTGCAAGTCTGGCCTTAAAACCCACCTCTTCACAAGATAGCCTCCCTCCCCTGCCTCTTCCTTGTCTTCAGTTTCTTCAGTTTTAGAGTTATGCATGCGTACGTGTGAATGACTGGTGTGAAAGCGCTTAGATTTGTCTCTGCACAAGATTCAGCGCTATATAAATACTATTATTATTATTATTATTAAGT
>NC_134886.1:37500929-37530929 GCF_041734735.1 Babylonia areolata
AGTGTGTGTGTGTGTGTGTTTATTTGCGTGTGCGTGCGTGCGTGAGTGTGTGTGTGTGTGTGTATGTATGCGTGTGTGTGTGTGTGTGTGTGTGTGTGTGTGTATGTGCGTGCGTGTGTGTGAGTAACACGAGCACAAGAATCAAGAAAAGGACGCACATGTATAATGAAAAATAACGAATGCATTCATAGCAAATGAATAACGAAGTGAACAAACAGAAATGATTTGGTTGAATGAAAATTTTTAAAAAATAGAAAAGAAAAAAAATCAAATAAAAATAGGTAAGAAGAGCGGGGATCGCTGGGTGGAATGCAAAACTACACTGGAGTGGAGTGATGGCCTAGAGGTAACGCCGTCCGCCTAGGAAGAGAGAGGATCTGAGCGCGCTGGTTCGAATCACGGCTCGGCCGCCGATATTTTCTGCCCCTCCACTAAACCTTGAGTGGTGGTTTGGACGCTAGTCATTCGGATGAGACGATAAACCGAGGTCCCGTGTGCAGCATGCACTTAGCGCACGTAAAAGAACCCACGGCAACAAAAGGGTTGTTGGCTAAATTCTGTAGAAAAACCAACTTCGAAAGAAAAAACAAATCAAACTGCACACAGGAAAAAATACAAAAAAATGGGTGGCGCTGTAGTGTAGCGACGCGCTCTCCCTGGGGAGAGCAGCCTGAATTTCACACAGAGAAATCTGTTGTGATAAAAAGAAATACAAATACAAATCAATTTGGGCCAAATGCCACCAGCATTCCGTTTCAACATTGTGTTGTTGTTTTTTTTCGTTTTATATGAGATGCAGGTTTCCATTTCCATTTGCTTTTTTTTCAGGTACAGGCAGAAAAATGTCCTCACCATTGTTTAAAAAAAAGTTTCTTGAGAAGTTTTGAATAAGGAAAGGAACACCACTGGATGGGATATAGTTGGGCATGAGAGTTCGGGAAAAGTGCTTGTGCAGTATAAGGATAAAAAACAAAAAACACTTAAAAACTACGACAAAACAAACCTATGCGCTCGTTTTCATGTCTCTGGAAGATACAGACAAATAAAAGAAATCGGTTTTTGTGTGTGTGTGTGTGTTCTTGTTTCTTTTTCAAAGTTTATCCTTTGCTTTCAAGAGACAGGGTGGGGTGGGATAGAGGGAGAAAGTGAGAGGGTAGGGTACGGAAGAGAGAGAGAGAGAGAGAGAGAGAGAGAGAGAGAGAGAGGGAGAGAGGGAGAGAGAGAGAGAGAGAGAGAGAGAGAGAGAGAGAGATATGGAGAAACTCAGAGAGAGACAGACACAGAGGGAGAGAAACAGAGACAGGGACAGGGAAATCGACAAGAGGGTTTGTGTGCAAGCATGTTTGCAGTTTGTTTCACACAAATCGTGCGCACATGCTCTTGAGAAAGAAAGAGTGGATAGAGAGAGAGGGGGGGAGAGAGAGAGAGAGGGAGGGAGAGATGGAGAGACAGACAGAGAGAGAGAGAGGGAGGGAGAGATGGAGAGACAGACAGAGAGAGAGAGAGGGAGGGAGAGAGAGAGGGGGGGGAGGGAGAGATGGAGAGACAGACAGAGAGAGAGAGAGGGAGGGAGAGAGAGAGAGGGAGGGAGGGAGAGATGGAGAGACAGACAGAGAGAGAGGGGGGGGGGAGAGAGAGAGAGAGGGAGGGAGAGAGAGATGGAGAGACAGACAGAGAGAGAGAGAGAGGGGGGAGAGAGAGAGAGGGAGGGAGGGAGAGATGGAGAGACAGACAGAGAGAGAGAGGGGGGGAGAGAGAGAGAGGGAGGGAGGGAGAGATGGAGAGACAGAGAGAGATGGGGGGGGGGAGAGAGAGAGAGGGAGGGAGGGAGAGATGGACAGACAGAGAGAGAGAGGGGGGAGAGAGAGAGAGGGAGGGAGGGAGAGATGGAGAGACAGACAGAGAGAGAGAGAGGGAGAGAGAGAGGTGCGGGGAGGGAGAGATGGAGAGACAGACAGAGAGAGAGAGAGAGGTGCGGGGAGGAGGAGAAGAACCGAGGAATTCAACTTCACAGAGACAGACACACACACACACACACACACACACACACACACACACACACACACACACGACAGCACAGCACAGCACAGCACTATCACCTTAGTGACGGTGGTAGGTATGGACTCTTGGCCCCGCTGTTTTTCCTTCCACCGAGTGTCCCACAACACATAGCTCTGACTGTCCACGTCACTTCCGGTGCAGGACGTGCTGAAAATTAAAAAAGGAGATTTAGTGACACTTTTCTTCTTCTTCTTCTTCTTCTTCTTCTTCGTTCGTGAACTGCAACTCCCACGTTCATTCGTATAAATACGAGTGGGCTTTTACGTGTATGACCGTTTTTACCCCGCCATGTAGGTAGCCATACTCCGTTTTCGGGGGGTGGGGGGGGGTGCGGGGGGGGGGGGGGTGCATGCTGCGTATGTTCTTGTTTCCATGACCCACCGAACGCTGACATGGATTACAGGATCTTTAACGTGCTTACTTGACCTGCTTGCGTATACATACGAAGGGAGTTCAGGCACTTGCAGGTCTGCACATATGTTGACCTGGGATATCAGAAAAATCTCCACCAGGCGCCGTTACCGAGACTCGAACTCGGGACCCTCAGATTGAAAGTCAAACGCTTTAACCACTCAGCTATTGCACCCGTCAGTGACAGTTTTAATTTACCATCTCTGTCTGACTGACTGAATGATCCCCTGTCTGTAAATTGCAAAGTACCGCAAGAAATGACACTACAAATATTCCAAATAATTCCAAACGTACAACTGCTGCTACTTCTGCTACTGCTACTACTTCTGCTACTGCTACTACTTCTGCTACTGCTACTACTCCTGCTGCTGCTGCTGATACTACGACAACTGCTGCTAATTCTATTTCAAATACTGCTGCTACCTACTTCTAATACTCCTGCTGTTGCTACTGCTACTATTACTGCATTTTGCTGCTGCTGCCACTACTAGTAGTACTGGCACAAAACGGAATTTTCTCGCGACTGAAATCCAGAAACTGATTGCTCAATAATTAACAGCCTTTTGAAAAAACAAAAACAAACCGCCAGTGGCATCAGACAAGGTTTTCAAAATTTCTAATAGGACAAGCACTGCTGAAAAGCACAGAAGAAGAAGAAGAGGTAGAAAGAAAAAAGAAAGAGAGAAAGAAAGAAAGACAGACAGACAGACAGAAAGAAAGAAAGAAGAGCACAGAAAGATAATGAAATCAGATCAGGCGTTTTATGGTGTGGTTTTTTTGTTGTTTTTTTTTGTCTTTTTAATCTTTCTGTGAACTTCCTTTTTTTTCAGAAAGCACTTGGGAAGTGTGATGTAATGCGAAGCACATGAATCTCATTTGTTCATCTTCACTTTTCAATATTCGTAGTTTTTTTGGGTTTTTTTTACGCAGACAATTCTATTGCAGCAATATCCATCCTCCCTCCCTCTCTCTGCCCCCCCCCCCCCCCCCCCCCCCCTCTCTCTCCCTCTCTCTCTCTCTCTGTCTGTCTTCATTTGAATTCGTCTTGTCTCACTAGACTAGGTGGGCCCGTGGGCCCATGTACCTTTGTAATGCCAAACATGCTCCACCATCTCAGCAGTCAAGCCACGCCGTCACACCTACGAGCGATGTAATAAAAAAGAGGGGCGGCCGGCGGGGGGGGGGGGGGGGGGGGAGGAGGGCGGAGGTGGGAAGTTCTACCAACACAATAAGAATACTTAAAGCAATAATATCATTTGGATACATACATCGCATTTGATAAAGTTGCAGGTAGTATGAATATTGGATACATATTACACATCTGATAATTTTACGTATCAAGTTGCAAGTATGAAAACTCAATTAAAGGATCAAAGTCATCTGGATACATTAGTACACATCTGATAGTTTTACGTAAAAAGTTGCATTTCTATGTAAGCTGCTTTATCGTTAGTTACCGAAAGTAATCATCAGATTCACATACATTATGGACACATGAGGGCACTCATTTCAGGATCTGGTTCTCCCAAACCTTGTAATTAGAATTTTTTTTTTATCCCACATATTTCTGACGGTGGTTAACAGAAGTGTTTTGTACTCGAAGAGAGAGAGAGAGAGGGGGGGGGAGAAGGAGAGAGAGAGAGGGGAGAGAGAGAGAGCGAGAAAGAGAGAGGCAGACATGGCAGACACACAGAGACAGCGAAAGATGTAAAAGTAAGCAGACAAGCAGTGTCCAACAATAAAGAAAAGGGGGGGGGGGAGAAGAAAGAACGAAAACACAGAAAAAGAATGAAAAGAACAGAAATAAAATCAAATGAAAAGAAAGAGAGAGAGTGTGTGTGTGAGAGAGAGAGAGAGAGAGAGAGAGAGAGAGAGAGAGAGAGAGAGAGAGAGAGAGAAGAAGAAGAAGAAGACGAAAACAGAAAAAAAAAACCCGAAGAAAACGAGGCATCATTTGAAGACCATTCTGGCACTCTGGAGCAGGAATGAAAATTTCCAGAGCATTGGCTGCCAACCCGCGCTTTGTTCCACTTTATTGGCTTTGGGAGCGACGCGAGAGTGCCTAATATTCTTAGGTGCCACAGATCCCTTTCCATCAGACTCGTGCGCAGCGGACAGCACCAATGGGCTTTTTGTGCTCACTGGCTTGGGAATATGTGTGCGTAAGAAAACGTGGAAGAAGAAGAGGACGACACAGAAGAAGGAGGGGGGAGGGCTGGGGGAAGGGGGGCCGTGGGGAGGCGGGGGGGGGGGGGGCGACGAGGACGAGGACAAAAAGGAGGAGGGGTGTTAGTGCAGGAGGAAGAGAAAGGGGAGGAAGGGAAGAAGAAAGAAGAAGAAGAAGAGAGCAGGAGGGAGGGGGTGGGGACGAGAAGGAGGAGGAGAAGGAAGAAGAAGAGAATGAGGAGGAGGAGGAGGAGAAGAGTATGAGGAGGAGGAGGAGGAGGAGGAGAAGGAAGAAGAAGAAGCAAAAGAAGAAGACGAGGAAGGAGAATTAGAAGAAGAGGAGGAAGACAAGAAGACGACGAAGAAGAAGAAGCAGGAGCAGGAGGAGAAGAAGGAGAAAAAAAAGGAGGAGTGGGGGAGGAGGACGAGGAGGATGAGAAGAAGAAAAAGAAGAAGAGGAGGAGGAGGAAGAGGAGGTGGTGGTATAGAAGAAGAAGAAGAAGAAGAGGAGGAGGAAGAGGAGGTGGTGGTATAGAAGAAGGAGGAGGAGGACGAAGAAGGCAGAGGAGGATGGAGGAGGAGGAAGAGGAGGCGGTGGTATAGAAGAAGGAGGAGGAGGAGGACGAAGAAGAAGGCAGAGGAGGATGGAGGAGGAGGAAGAGGAGGCGGTGGTATAGAAGAAGAAGAAGAAGAAGGCAGAGGAGGATGGAGAGGAGGAAGAGGAGGCGGTGGTATAGAAGAAGAAGAAGGAGGAGGAGGAGGACGAAGAAGAAGGCAGAGGAGGATGGAGGAGGAGGAAGAGGAGGCAGTGGTATAGAAGAAGAAGAAGGAGGAGGAGGAGGACGAAGAAGAAGGCAGAGGAGGATGGAGGAGGAGGAAGAGGAGGCGGTGGTATAGAAGAAGAAGAAGGAGGAGGAGGAGGACGAAGAAGAAGGCAGAGGAGGATGGAGGAGGAGGAAGAGGAGGCGGTGGTATAGAAGAAGAAGAAGAAGAAGGCAGAGGAGGATGGAAGAGGAGGCGGTGGTATAGAAGAAGAAGAAGAAGGAGGAGGAGGAGGACGAAGAAGAAGGCAGAGGAGGATGGAGGAGGAGGAACAGGAGGCGGTGGTATAGAAGAAGAAGAAGAAGGCAGAGGAGGATGGAGGAGGAGGAACAGGAGGCGGTGGTATAGAAGAAGAAGAAGGAGGAGGAGGACGAAGAAGAAGGCAGAGGAGGATGGAGGAGGAGGAAGAGGAGGCGGTGGTATAGAAGAAGAAGAAGGAGGAGGAGGAGGACGAAGAAGAAGGCAGAGGAGGATGGAGGAGGAGGAAGAGGAGGCGGTGGTATAGAAGAAGAAGAAGAAGAAGAAGGCAGAGGAGGATGGAAGAGAAGGAAGAGGAGGCGGTGGTATAGAAGAAGAAGAAGGAGGAGGACGAAGAAGAAGGCAGAGGAGGATGAAGGAGGAGGAAGAGGAGGCGGTGGTATAGAAGAAGAAGGAGGAGGAGGAGGACGAAGAAGAAGGCAGAGGAGGATGGAGGAGGAGGAAGAGGAGGCGGTGGTATAGAAGAAGAAGAAGAAGAAGAAGGCAGAGGAGGATGGAAGAGGAGGAAGAGGAGGCGGTGGTATAGAAGAAGAAGAAGGAGGAGGAGGACGAAGAAGAAGAAGGCAGAGGAGGATGGAGGAGGAGGAAGAGGAGGCGGTGGTATAGAAGAAGAAGAAGGCAGAGGAGGATGGAAGAGGAGGAAGAGGAGGCGGTGGTATAGAAGAAGAAGAAGGAGGAGGAGGACGAAGAAGAAGAAGGCAGAGGAGGATGGAGGAGGAGGAAGAGGAGGCGGTGGTATAGAAGAAGAAGAAGAAGAAGGCAGAGGAGGATGGAAGAGGAGGAAGAGGAGGCGGTGGTATAGAAGAAGAAGAAGGAGGAGGAGGACGAAGAAGAAGGCAGAGGAGGATGGAGGAGGAGGAAGAGGAGGCGGTGGTATAGAAGAAGAAGAAGGAGGAGGAGGAGGAGGACGAAGAAGAAGGCAGAGGAGGATGGAGGAGGAGGAAGAGGAGGCGGTGGTATAGAAGAAGAAGAAGGAGGAGGAGGACGAAGAAGAAGGCAGAGGAGGATGGAGGAGGAGGAGGAGGAGGCGGTGGTATAGAAGAAGAAGGAGGAGGAGGAGGAGGACGAAGAAGAAGGCAGAGGAGGATGGAGGAGGAGGAAGAGGAGGCGGTGGTATAGAAGAAGAAGAAGAAGAAGGCAGAGGAGGATGGAGGAGGAGGAAGAGGAGGCGGTGGTATAGAAGAAGTAGAAGAAGAAGAAGGCAGAGGAGGATGGAAGAGGAGGAAGAGGAGGCGGTGGTATAGAAGAAGAAGAAGAAGAAGGAGGAGGACGACGAAGAAGAAGGCAGAGGAGGATGGAGGAGGAGGAAGAGGAGGCGGTGGTATAGAAGAAGAAGAAGAGGAGGAGGAGGAGGATGGAGGAGGAAGAGCAGGACGTGGTGTTAGAGAAGAAGAAGCAGAAGAGGCAGAAGAAACAGGAGGAGGAGGGGGTATGAAGACAAGGACAGAAGAAGAAGAAGATGAGGAGGAGGAGGAGGAGGAAGAGGAGAAGGAGAAGAAGAAGAAGAAGAGGGGAGCAGGAGGAGGAGAGAGAAGGAGGAAAAGGAGGAGGAGGAGGAGATGATGATGATGAAGAAGAAGAAGTTTCAGTTTCAGTTTCACTTTCTCAAGGAGGCGTCACTGCGTTCGGACAAATCCATACACGCTACACCACATCTGTTGAGCAGATGCCTGACCAGCAGCATAACCCAACGCGCTTAGTCAGGCCTTGAGTGCATGCTTACATATCTGTGTACCTATGAAAGTGGATTTCATTTTACGTAATTTCGCCAGAGGACAACACTCTCGTTGCCATGGGTTCTTTTTCAGTGCGCCAAGTGCGTGCTGCACACGGGACCTCGGTTTATCGTCTCATCCGAAAGACTAGACGCTCAGTTTGATTTTCCAGTCAAACTTAGGAGAAAGGTCGAGAGCGGGATTCGAACCCACACCCTCACGGACTCTCTGTATTGGCAGCTGAGCGTCTTAACCATTCTGCCACCTTCCTCCCTGTGAAGAAGAAGAAGAAGAGAAAGGAGGGAACGAGGAGCAGAAGAAGGAGGAAGAAGATGAGGATGAAGGAGGAGGAGGGGGAGAGAGCAGAAGGAAGAGAAAGAGAGGAGGGAAGAAAGAAAGAAAGAAAGAAAGGAGGAAGAGAAAGATAATAAAGTCAGATCAGGCGTAATCCATTCTGTGAATCATTGGCTACCAGTCGCCGAGGGAATACAATAGAAACATTCTTCACGTTAATTTCGCTCCTCCGGTTTTTTTTTTCCTGCTTGTCCATTGATTAAAGCTGATTCAGTACGACTTCCTCTCTCTCTCTCTCCCTCCTCCAACATCACTCCGACCCCACCCCCCCCCCCCCCCAATTCCCCCCCCCCCCCCCCCCCCCCCCCCCCCCCCCACCCCCCCGCCTCCCCGCCACACAGAGTAACTCTGTCGTCTGTCTTTTTCTTTGTGTGCGTGTTTACTAAGGCTCTCTCTATTTTAAAAAAAAAATATCTGTGTGTGTGTGTGTGTGTGTGTGTGTGTGTGTGTGTGTTCTTCAGTTTAATGCCTATCCACATTCTGTGATTTTAGACGAAAAAAAAGCTCTGTACAAAGGAGCCAGGACCTAGAACAATATTAAGTGTTAACCTAATTTAAATCAAATGTCCAAATTGACTCTGTGTGTGTGCGCGTAACTGTGTACATATGTGTGTGCTTACACTTTGTGATGTATTTTTTTTCGGCCAACTGTGTGGGTTCTTCTCTCTCTCTCTCTCTCTCTCTCTGTGTGTGTGTGTGTGTGTGTGTGTGTGTGTGTGTGTGTGTGTGTGGAAATATTACCACTGTACAAGCAATTCGACTACGATGTCCTCCAGTTCAAAGTACACAAACACATGTCACCCCCATACCTCAATAAAATCGTTCAAAGGGCAACAGAGCGTTACGGTTCAAATAATTATATTCTGCCTCGTGTGTGCACATTGATTTGTACAAATCTAGCTCTGCATTTTGTGGACCATCTGTTTGGAACTCTCTTCCTACGTTCATCAAGACAGGCGATTCATTATCGTCCTTCAAATCAAGGGTACGAAAACTTCTGCTACACAAAGCAAAGACAACCAGCCTAAAAACATCACACCCTTTTTTGTGAAATGTATGCGTTGTCTGTTCCTTTACATACACTAACGTGTTTCATGTTATTTTCTACCGTATGCGATGTTTATGTAATACATGTTCGCTAGTTGTTGATTGGATGTTATGGCCTGCCACATCAGCATCAGAATCGTCATTACTATTGTATATGTACAGTGATATAATCATGTTTCTCTGTTCTCTTTATCTATTTCTCATTTCAGTCATGCTTCTGTCCTGTATTCTGTGTGTTTGATTAATTTCCCAGCCATTATCATCCCTTTAATTTATGCCTTTCAATATTGAATATAACTTTTTTTTTTTTCAATATCTGCAATTGTACTACAATATGATTTGAAATGTACTGCAATATGATTCGATACCTAATTATGTCTGTGTATGCATATGTATACATGTATGTATGTATGTGTAGACATATGCATGTATGTGTGCATATATGTATGTGGATAAGAGTGTGTGCGTTTTGGGATGAGTGTATGCACATGGGTTTGTTTGTTTGTGTGTGTGTGTGTGTGTGTGTGTGTGGGATTGAGGGTGTGACGTAAGCCCTTTGCTAATTTTTATAATTATGACGATGATGATTATTATTATTATCATTAGTGGTAGTGATGGTGGTGGTAGTAGTAGTAGTATTTACCATCATTAATTAATTATGCTGCGTCTTATCGTTATTGTTTTTGTTGTCACAAGGACAGATTGGAAGACTAGGCAATGCCTAAAATCCTTATCCTTGAGTGATAATCTTTTTAATCTGTGTGTGTCGGGGGGAGGTGGGGTGAGAGGGGGGGCTGGGGGTCCAGGGTGTTTGAGGCACTGTTGAGAGAGTTCCTCTTCGTTGATGACTGCGCGGTTGCTGCACACACCCATGAGGACATGCAGTTCATTATGGACAGGTTCTCAACCTCCTGTAGGCGCTTTGGACTCACCATCACCCTCAGCAAGACCGAGTCCATGTACCAACCAGCTAGCTCGCAGAACGCCAGTGCCTCCCCCCACCTGTAATCAAGATCGATGACACATTAAGTCAGTCGACAAGTTTAGCTACCTGGGCAGCACCCTATGCAGCAACGGAGCCCTTGATGCAGAAGTGACGCTGCGCATCGCCAAGGCCAGCTCAGCTTTTGGCAGACTCAACAACAGGCTGTGGAACAACAAAGGCATCAGGTTCAGCACCAAAATCAAAACCTACAGAGCTGTTGTGCTGACCACCTTGTTGTACTGCTGTGAAACATGGACGACGTATCGCCGTCACATTCAACAACTTGAGCAGTTTCACCACAGATGCCTACGAAAGATCCTCGGCATAAAGTGGCAAGACAGGGTCTCCCTAGAGAGGAGCGGCCTGCCCAGCATCGAAAACCTGCTGATCCAGTGTCAGCTACGCTGGACAGGACACGCTGTCCGCATGACAGACAGCAGGATCCCGAAGATGCTTTTGTATGGCCAGCTGAAGGAAGGCCACCGTGAACTCATCGGTCGGTCCGACGGGAGACTCCATCAAACTTTTTAATCTGTGCGTGCGTGCGTGCGTGCGTGCGTGTGTGTGTGAGTGTGTGTGTGTGTGTGTGTGTGTGTGTGTGTGTGTGTGTGTGTGTGTGTGTGTGTGTGTGTGTGTGTGGTCTTCAGTTTAATGTCTATCCACATTCTGTGATTTTAGACATGAAATAAAGCTATGTGCAATGGAGCAAGAACCTAGAACAAGATTAACGACAAATTTAATTAAATCAAATGTCCAGCTGGACTCTCCCCCTCTATCTGTGTGTGTGTGTGTGTGTGTGTGTGTTTGTGTGTGTGTCTGTGTGTGCGTGCGTGTGCGTGTGCATGTGTGTGTGTGTGCATAAGTGTGTGCATAAGTGTGTGCATATTTGTGTTTGTGCTTCTACTTTCTATTGTATTTTTTCGTCAAACTATGTATTCAGTCACAGCAGATTTCTCCGTGTCTAATGACAGGGAATGCACAACCAACACTAATACACAGATTTTCCAGTAGCTCATAAAGGAAATTAAAAAGAAAACCTACATGTTCCAACCACAAGGGCTGGCCAAGATAAGTCATGTTCGTATTACTGTAAAGACCATCGTTTCGAAGTTCGTTTATTCATTTATAGTCTGTTCATCTAAGATGATGATATTAATACCATCGTTTAGACCTTACTCTAGTACACAATTAGACAATGTCATTGCTCAACAACATTTGAATAAAAACCAACAACAAAGAACACGTGACCTTTTCCACCTGAAACGATGATGTCAATTTCATGCTCACACACACACACACACACACACACACACACACACACACACACACACCACGCACACACACACACAAACACACACACACACACACACACACACACACACACACACACACAAACACACTCACACACACACGCATACACACACACACACACACACACACACATACAAACATACAAACACACACACACACACACACACACACACACACAAACACACTCACACACACGCATACAAACACACACACACACACACACACACACACACACACACACACACACACACACACACCACACACATACGCACGCGCGCACGTATTCACATGCATACCATGCAAGCCGAAAGAGGCTGGTGAAACGAGAGGTTCAGATACACAGAGAAGCAGACAGTATCTGGCCAGGTTGTGATAATCCTAAGAAGTCGTCTTCTGCCCACGTGAGAAATTTACTTTTCTCGTGACACTCTCTGTCATATTTCTCCCACTACGAAGTTTGGACCGACCTTTTTTTTTTTTTTTTTTTTCCTTGCAAAGCAAGGTCTACTTTTTTCAAAAGCGCAGACATAGCAATGTAAACATTTCAACAAATCCATGCATGAATCATGTGATGTGGACCTATAATATCACTTCCAACAATGCATTTTCCTTATTTCTAACCACATTAACAAAAACAGTAGTATAGGTCTAACAATACTCACATTTTTTAAACCGATAACCACAGCCATTTCTTCCCAATTTACAAGTACATAAGCGTATGTTTTTCTCCATCTATTTTATTTCAATTATAAGTACAAACAGGACACATGCATACATATACACACATCTACATACTCATACATGTATACACAATAACCTGCCATATCCATGCACTTATAACGCATAAATACACATATAAATCCATACCAGCACTTGCGTATAATATACCGTTCTATGACTTATCAATATTACGGTTTACCAACAGAAAACCTAGTTTAGGCTGACTCTAGTCTTGCTTTCCCGAAATAAAACAGTCATTAAGGTTTGCTGTGTTTCTCGAAAGGTCGGTCCTTTAAGTGAAAAGAATCATTAAGTTGATAACAGTGCATTGTATGGATATACAGTTTTCATAAACAACGTGTATGCAAACAGGTTTTTTTTTGTTTTGTTTTTTTATGCGCATCATTGCTTATTATTTATGTGTAGCACTTCAGATGGGATCATGGCCTTTTATTATTATTATTATTATTTTGTTTAAACAAAACATTATTATCCTAATCTTTCTTCCCGGGAAGACATGCGTAACCAAGGATCCGCTGATGAAGGGTGACAACAGCATGCAGAACGCATCAGGTGCCGTGTTGCACTGGGAGTAGTTAGTGCGAACGAAGCCCGTTAGGGTTGTTAACATTATAACATTGTAAAAAACCCACACGTCTGTTTCAAGAACGGAGTCAATGGATGGGAAATTGGAGACCAAAAAAAAAAAAAAAAAAAAAAAAAAAAAAGAAAGCGAGAGCGAGCGAGTGAGCTAGCGAGAGAGAGGGAGGGAGAGAAGGTGAGGGAAGGAGGGAGAGAGGAGAGAAAGAGAGAGCGAAAGAGAGAGAGAGAAGGTGAGGGAGGGAGAGAGAGAGAGAAGGTAAGGGAGAGAGAGAGAGAGAAGGTCAGGGAGAGAGAGAGAGAGAGAGAAGGTCAGGGAGGGAGGAGGGAGGAGAGAGAGAGAAGGTCAGGGAGGGAGAGAGAGAGAGAGAGGGAGAGAGCAGAGAGAGAGAGAGAGAGAGAGAAGGTGAGGGAGGGAGGGAGAGAGAGAGAGAGAGAAGGTAAGGGAGAGAGAGAGGTGAGGGAGGGAGAGAGAGAGAGAGAAGGTGAGGGAGGGAGAGAGAGAGAGAGAGAGAAGGTGAGGGAGGGAGGAGAGAGAAGGTGAGGGAGGGAGGGAGAGAGGAGAGACAGAGAGAGAGAGAGAGAAGGTGAGGGAGGAGGAGAGAGACAGAGAGAAAGAAAGGGGAGAGAGAGAGAGAGAGAAGGTTGAGGGAGGGAGGGAGAGAAGGTGAGGGAGGGAGGGAGAGAGGAGAGACAGAGAGAGAGAGAGAGAAGGTGAGGGAGGGAGGAGAGAGGAGAGACAGAGAGAGAGAGAGAGAAGGTGAGGGAGGGAGAGAGAGAGAGAGAAAGTAAGGGAGAGAGAGAGAGAGAGAGAGAAGGTTGAGGGAGGGAGGGAGAGAGGAGAGAGAGAGAGAGGGAGAGAAGGTGAGGGAGGGAGGGAGGAAGACAGGAGAGAGAGAGAGAGAGGGAGAGAAGGTGAGGGAGGGAGGGAGGGAGAGAGGAGAGAGAGAGAGAGAAGGTGAGGGAGGGAGAGAGAGAGAGAGAAGGTGAGGGAGAGAGAGAGAAGGTAAGGGAAGAGAGAGAGAGAGAGGAGAAAGAGAAGCAGAGAGAGATAGATGGGGAGAGAGAGATAAGAAGAGGGGGAAGAGGAGAAAAAGAGGAGGAGAGGGAGAGAGAGGAGAAAGAGAGAGAAAGAGGGAGGGGGGGGGCAGGGAGAGAAAGAAAGAGATAACGATATCGATAACGGTAACGACGATTTATGCAAGAAAGGGCCACGGCCCCACATAAAGGGGGTGATTTACAATAGACATTATGCATCAAACACATGTCAGCCATATACACGCATGCATGATTTCAACACGCAGTTATTTCACAACAAATCACACCTTCCTTGTTTTGAAGGGCTTAAACAAAATGAGAAAGAGACAGCGAGAGACAGTATTTGTCACTCCAAAAGACGAAAAGACAAAAAGAGACTCGGTAGTATCCGCCCTGACCCCGATATATCCAATCACATTTATTCACCAACCCTTTCAGTCCATTTCACTCACATCCCACAATGTCGTGAACTTTCCACTTCTTTCACCCCCCCACCCCCCCACCCCCGTTTCCTCCCTCCCCTCAACCACACCAACACAGACCCAGGCGGCTTTCCCTGCCCTCTCTCTTTACCCCCCCCCCCCCTCCACCCACCTCAGTTCCCCGCCTCCCTCACCTCTCTCTCTCTCTCTCTCACACACGTACACATCAGACATGGTAATATGCCGTTCATGGTCCGGCATGCCGAGAACGAACGAACAAACGAACGAACAAAGGAAAGAAAGAAAAGCAGACCCTTTCTCACAGGAGAACGCCTGATTGCTCTCTCCCCGCCTCACCATGTCTCCAAGCGTCTCCACCATCTTTGAGTCTGCAGAAACCCCACAAGGGGCAAGACAGACCCCTCCCCTCCCCACCGCACCCCCACCACCCCACCCCCTCCCCCCATCCCCCAGCCAAACATCAATTTACTTTCTCTTACTTCGCCCACTCACCAAGCTCTCCGAAGGGGCCATGCAGACTAGGCCTCTTCTCGAGTCTTCTGGGACCACGGGTAAGAAGTTGTAGTAAGTAAGTAGTACCATCTCCCCTGTGTGGTGGTGGTGAAGTTCATCGTCATCAGTCCCGCCTTTAAATAATTCATTCTGTTTGCTTTTCTCCTAGCTACTGCTACGTTAACTAATACCACAGCTTCGTAAGGGTACGTACAGGTCAGCCGTCCATCCAAGAAAGAGTGCACCCGCCCCCCAAGCCCCCCGCCCACCTCTCCACCCTGCTGTGAGCAAATACTCTCCATCTTACCCTCCCCCCTCCCCTCCCCTCACCCCCACTCTCCCGCCTTGCTCTTCAGTCAGAAAGTAAAACTGGTCGCCTGGCTGTATGGAGGATGCTGACGTGTGTGTCCATTGTGAAACAATGCGCTGACGAAGAGTTCGCTTCATGTGAACACAGTGTTTGAGTCTGCTGTATGCAGGTTTAATAAAAGTTACAACAATGACCATGGTGGTTATATCAGGTATGTTCCTTATGCCGAATGCTTTCGATTGGGATAATAATTATAGACAGGAACATTGTTCCCTATGCTACACAAAGTCACGATTCTGCACCACCACCACCTAATGCCACCCCCACCAGGTAAAGAACTTGATGCCAGTAACGGTTCTTTTCTCGTGTCAGTATAATGAGTATTGCTCATTTTCTTCATTTTTAAATGCTGCATGCACACCTTTCGTAAATGGCAGGTACCATGTCGCATTACTTTGTTAGCCTGTCTGTCTGCCTGTCTGTCTGTCTGCCTGACTCTCTCTCTCTCTCTCTCTCTTTCTCCCTCTGTCTCTCTGTCTCTGTCTGTCTCTCTCTTGCCGGTCACTCCTTCAGTTGGTTTCATTTGCCTGAATACGGACCGGTTTTGATATTCACAAAATTTAACGCGCGCGCGTTATGTGTGTGTGTGTGAGAGAGAGAGAGAGAGAGAGAGAGAGAGTAAAGACTCAAATACTTTGATGACGTGAGCGACATGCTGATATCAACAAGTGGAAAACACGCTTCCTCCATTCCCCCTCTCTCTTCCCTGCACACATCAACACATTTCACAACATGTGTGTGTGTGTGTGTGTGTGTGTGTGTGTGTGTGAGAGAGAGAGATTCAGTTCAGTTCAGTTTAGTTTAGTTCAGTTCAGTTACTCAAGGAGGCGTCACAGCGTTCGGACAAATCGCCATATACGCCATGCCACATCTGCTAAGCAGATGCCTGACCAGCAGCGTAACCCAACACGCTTATTCAGGCCTTGTGGGGGGGAGGGGGGGGGGGGGGGACAAGAGACAGAGAGACAGAGAGAAAGAGACAGAGGATGATTGTGCGGAACAGAATTTGGGTGAGAGAAAGTTGACTCAGAGTGGAGGGAACAGAATGACAGAGGGAAAGAGAAACACGGAGACAGGGGGAGAGACAGACAAACAGACAGACAAAAAGACACAGACAGACAGACAGACAATGAAATGGAAAACAAAGTGTCGAATAAACTTGGTTGCAGATCTTGTTGTGATGTCTGTCCCAGCTTATTGAAATAAATACCAGGCAACAAAGATGAAAAACAAAACAAAAAAAACAAAAACAAAAAACAAAAACAGAAACCAAAAAAACACGCAAACTAAAGAAAGAAAGAAAGAAAAAAAAAGAACGAATGAACGAACGAAAACAAAGTCCGATTTATAACACCTACGGCCCACCCTTTCATCGAACAAAAGTGACAGCAAAACTTTATAAAAGCAGCGGACAAGCAATGCGACAAAGGACAAGAAGAAGAAGAAGAAGAAGAAGAAGAAGGAAAAGACAGCTGCGATGCAAAAACAAAGAACAACACAAAAAGTCAAGGGAACAATAACAGTTTGAGAGAAAATATAGTGCACTCATCGAGAGAAGAAGAAAGGAGAACTTCAGACAGCAGGAAACAACAACAACAACAACAACGACAACAACAACGACGACGACAACAAAGCACACACAGAAAGGACAGAAAGGAACCGGAACCCAAACTTTAAAGCCTTCAACACACGTCTGATTATATTACAATGGAATGGGCGGACACGGAGAAATGAAATCACTGTGGAAATGGACAGTGATAAATGACGAGCATCAAGAAATAATAGCTCCTAGCACGTGCACCCGGGAGTTGTGCGTGCGCACGCGCACACATTCAAACATACATATATGCATACAGACATTCACACACAAGCACGCTCGTGCGCGCGTGCACACGCACACGCACACACACACACACAAACACGCACGCGCGCGCGATTTCCCTTGATGTCTTTGTTGCCTGCAAAGCCTGTACAGGTAGGTGGTGAAAATGAATTACAGCCACGCTAATAATAATGATGATTATTAGTATCATCATTGTCGTTATCACGAAACCATTGAATCTGAATCTGAATCTCTCTCTCTCTCTCTCTCTCTCTCTCTCTCTCTCTCTCTCTCTCTCAGTCTGTTCAGTCTGTGTCTCTGTTTCTGATTTCTTTTCCGCCGTACCCGAACAATACATCTTCCTTCATAGAAAAAAAAATAAATAAAAAAAATAAAAAAATCCACGTTTGTTTGTTGAGACAAAACAGCGGTATGCCTCATTGTCTTCGTTTTTGTTCCCCCTGTTTTTATATAGAGTCAGTGACATTTCCAATGCATCTTCCTTGTTGTGGTGATGCTGTACTTTTTTTTTTTTTTTTTGCACTCCTTCATGATTGCCACAACCTTTTAGGAAAACAAAGAATGTAAAAAGAAATGAACAGCAGCAACAACAACAATAACAACAGTAACAAACATCCACAACAACAATAATGATAATAATAATGATAATGATGATGATGATAATGACAATAATAATGATAATTTGTATTTCCATTTGTATTTGTATTTCTTTTTATCACAACAGATTTCTCTGTGTGAAATTCGGGCTGCTCTCCCCAGAGACAGCGCGTCGCTACACAACAGCGCCACCCATTTTTGACTCACTTGTGTAAACAAAGTGAGTCTATGTTTTAACCCGGTGTTCGGTTGTCTGTGTGTGTGTGTGTGTGTGTCCGTGGTAAAACTTAACATTGCCATTTTCTCTGCAAATACTTTGTCAGTTGACACCAAACTAGGCATAAAAATAGGAAAAATGCAGTTCTTTCCAGTCATCTTGTTTAAAACAATATTGCACCTTGGCATGGGCACAAAAAAAATTAAAAAGAAGCCAAATTATATGCAAACTGCATTTTCTGTTATATATATATATATATATTTTTTTTTTTTTTTAATTCTCTAAACGTGGCACTTTGATATTATATTCTGACACAACAACAAGAGAAGTCATTTTTTTTTTTGTTTGTTTGTTTTTTTGTTCAAACAGGAACTTCTTTTGCTAAGCATGGAAGTTATATTCATTTTGAAAACGTTTTGGTGCAGATAGTAAAGAAGGGAAATTACTCTGTAATTAATGCTAGGGGACTTAATTTGCTTTAAACTGATCTTTCTCATCTTAAACATTACATTTTGAAATTATACTCAATGCTTAAAAAGCTTGTCTGTTTTACTATCAGTGTACAGGGCTTTCACTATGTTCATTCGCCCAAGTGGTCTTTTTCGGAAAATACTAAAATCAATACGACGAGTGGGCTTTATAGATCTATTGACTGAGCCCTGAAGGTCATGGGCAAAAATCAATTGCGTACACATATTTATACATATTCAAAGCGCGTGCTCATATTCTTCGCGAACGCGAACGACGCCATTTTGTTTCAAGTTGTTGACCTGCCCGTTCAATCCTATATTCAATCGACAATACAGGATAACATGTGATGGAAAGTTGGAGAAGGAGACTGTTAAATATTTATTCAGAGAAAGATTTGTGAATGCCTCATCACTTACTGGATTATACCCCAAACTGCCATAAAGATATCCATAGAATCAGTCGGAATTCACAGTTAAAATTAATAAACCATGAGAGTTAATACCCTTGAATTGATGAAACGTAAACATTTCCAGTCTTGACTTTTCTCAAAATGAAGTCCTTTTCACTTCATACGACGTTTAGAAGTACTTGTACTTGGCTCTGCATGTTATTAGTTTAACAAAATACTCAATTTTCATATCAACTTTAAAACTGTAAAACTAGAATGAACATAAAAGAGAAATTGAATCGACCGTGTCAACCGGGTTTTAACTAAACTTGTACATCTATCTAGATCCAGAGAAAACGGCTAAATGTTGCAGTGTGATTGCGGCGATAGCCACGTCTCCTTTACCACGGACTTAAAAAGAATTTTTAACTGTCCTTAAAGATTTTTTTAATGCCCAAGATACACCAGAATAATATGATTTGAACAGCGTTCTCACTGCAAATACTGCAATCGATTTATCGCCCTTTAAAAAAAGCATGTTTAAATATTACATTTTTGAACGTCAGTTAAGGAGCCACGATAGTGTAATGGATATCCGAACACGCGGGGTTAGAATCTGCCGTTAGGACTTTTTATTTTCTTTTTTCTTTTCTTTTTAACCCGAAGCTTTATGATAACAAATACAGAACACATTTTAACGATTAGATTTTTTAAAAAGTGTATCACAAGTCAGTCTTGAAGGCCTTGCCTCTCTTGTCTTTGTATTTTTTCCTGCGTGCAGTTTTCTTTGTTTTTCCTAACGAAGTGGATTTTTCTACAGAATTTTGCCAGGAACAACCCTTTTGTTGCTGTGGGTTCTTTTACGTGCGCTAAGTGCATGCCGCACACGGGACCTCGGTTTATCGTCTCATCCAAATGACTAGCGTCCAGACCACCACTCAAGGTCTAGTGGAAGGAGAGAAAATATCGGCGGCTGAGCCGTGATTCGAACCAGCGCGCTCAGATTCTCTCGCTTCCTAGGCGGACGAGTTATCTCTAGGCCATCACTCCACACTAATGATGATAATATTGATACTACTGCCACTACTCCCAATAACAATAATAAAATAACCACCACTACTACAACTACTACTAATCTGTTTTGAATGCCAGCGTCTGCGACACCACTGAATGCACTTATAATGATAATGAAAATAATGATGATGATAGTAATAATAATAATAATAATAATGATGATGATGATGATGATGATGATACTGCCACTACTCCTAATAACAATAACAATAATAAAATAACCACCACCACTACAACTGCTACTAATCTGTTTTGAATGCCAGCCTCTGTGACACCACTGGATGCACATCATATTTTTCAGTCAGTTCCACTGTTCTGTAACTGTCACTTCGAAAAGCCGAACATGAACAAATCAGCAGCAGAAAGGTTCATCTCTTAGCCAATCGGATGAGCGGTTACTCACCTTAACAAGGACTCATCTGCCTCGCCATTGGCTGGGTCAGCTTTGTCGTCCGCCAGGGGAGTGGTTCGCCATAGTTGAAGCAACATCTGAGGATGAGTTGAGGACATAAGGTTCATGCTGGCCTCAGCACACATCTCTGTACCAATCTGCTTTCGTGTGGTGTGTCGTATCGTGTCGTGTCGCGCGCGTGTTTGTTTGTGTGTGTGTGGGGGTGGGGTGGGGGGTGGGGTGGGGGGTGTTTGTCGGTGTATGTGTTTGTATGTGTGTATGCGCGCTTCATCATTTTAAAATTCTGTTTATCTTGTTTGTAAGTCCTATTGTGCGCTATATTGTAAATGTTTGTGACCATCACCCTGTCCCATGTTAGTTGTTAGTGGTCATCATCATCATCATCATCATCATCATCATCATTATCATCGATAGTAGTAGCAGTAATAATAGTAGTAGTAGTAGTCTTAGCTTTTTAACACTATCAACCACTCTATCTCTTGAACAGACTTAAATCTTCCTTTGGTATTCGTGACACTGCACTAGCTTGGATCACGTCTTACCTGTGAGGTCGTACACAGAAAGTGTGTGTACATGGCAGATACTCTGGTGTATCTGCCCTTAAGATATGGTTCCCACAGGGATCTGTCCTAGGTCCTGTTCTTTTCGTGCTCTATGCGGCTCCTGTGTCGGATGTCATTAGTTACCATGCGATGTCGCACAGGAGCTTTGCACTCAACTTTATCAGTCGGCTTCCATAGCTGAATTTGATGCACTGGTGACTCAAACACAGAAGTGCTTTGCTGACCTAAAGGACTGGATGACTCTCAAAAAGCTACCACTTAATGACGTTAAGACTGAATTTATGTTAGCCTGTCCAAAGAAGTTTCGTCAACATCCTTCCTTTCCTGACTCTGTTCTGATCAATAGCACACCTGTTTCACTTTCTCCTTCTGTTCGCAGTCTTGGTGTAATCCAAGACCAGCCTCTTTCCTTCCAACAGCACATTTCGAATATCTGTAAAGTTGCCTTTTTGGAACTGCGTAGAATCAGTTCTATCCGCCACTATCTCTCAACCGATGCAACCAAGACACTTGTATGCGCTTTTGTTCTCTCAAGATTGGATTACTGCAATTCTCTTTTGGCCGGCCTTCCCAAATATCTGTTAGACAGATTTCAACGAATTCAGAATAATGTAAACCACCTGGAGCAGATTTCTGGATAGTGTGCTATATAAATATCCATTATTAATATCATTAACATGATTATCATTATCATTATTATTATCATCAGTAGTAGTCGTCGTCGTATTGTTGCTGTTGTTGTTGGTGGTGGTTGTGATGCTGTTGTTCTTGCTCTTCTTCTTCTTCTTACTGTTCTCATTATCATTATTATTATTATCATCATCATTTTTATTATGATTACTACTCTTACTGTCATGATTACACTTCACACATAACTTGACAGACGGGCCAACACACCATGACAAATCAGATTCGCCACACAGTAGGCGCACTTCGCGCGCGTAAAAGAACCCACGGCAACAAAAGGGTTGTTCCTGGCAAAATTATGAAGAAAAATCCACTTCGATAGGAAAAACAAATAAAACTGCACGCAGGGAAAAAATACAAAAAAGTGGGTGGCGCTGTAGTGTAGCGACGAGCTCTCCCTGGGGAGAGCAGCCCGAATTTCACACAGAGAAATCTGTTGTGATAAAAAAAAGAGAAATACAAATACACACACAACAAAAGAAAAAATTAAAAACACAAATAAAAACAACAACAAAAAACATACGAATCGAAGAGACAGTGACACACTTTGTACGCCCTCTGCTGCTGAAAAAAAAAACAAAAAAAAACCTGGCAGCTTGCTGCACAATGTCCCTTGTCATCCGCTAAAATGTGAAACGCGAGTGTTCTGTACAGATTATTTCCAAGTTAAAAAACAAAACAAAAAATAAAAACAAAAAGCAATCGAATACTTTGATGAATTGTTGTTTCTTCTCAACACAAAATCCGGAGTCGACTGCTCCCCATCCCCCTTTTTTTCAAGATTTGCTCATTATAAAGTCAAGACGTAGATCTGTTTATATATATATATATATATATATATATATATATATATATATATATATTCTTTCTAAGTCCGTATCTTACGAATTCTGCATTGAGGCAAAGGTGCTGACAGCAAAACGAAACAACAACAAAAAACAACAGAAGCTATAAGTTTATGACAGGGTTGATAAGAATGTGATTCCGTCTCTGTGAAATTCTGGGTGTCCTCAGGCAGTAACGATTATTAATGTAAAAACAACAACAACAACAACAACAAACAAGAGAGGCCAGGCTTTCAAGACTCACTTGTGATACACTTAAAAAAAATCCAAGCTTTCTATGTATTGAGTATAATTTCAAAATGTAATGTTTAAGATGAGAAAGATCAGTTTAAAGCAAATTAAGTCCCCTAGCATTAATTACAGAGTAATTTCCTCTTTTTTACTATCTGCACCAAAACGTTTGCAAAATAAATAAAACTTCCATGCTTAGCAAAAGAAGTTCCTGTTTGAACAAAAAATGATAAAAATGACTGCTCTTGTTGTTGGGTCAGAATATCAGATCAAAGTGCCAAGTTTAGAGAATACAAAAAAATATTAAAAATATAACAGTAAATGCAGTTTGCATATAATTAGGCTTCTTTTTCTTCTTTTCTTTTTTGTGCCCATCCCGTGGGTGCAATATTATTTTAAACAAGATGACTGGAAAGAACGGAATGTTTCCTATTTTTATGCCTAATTTGGTGTCAACTGACAAAGTATTTGCAGAGAAAATGTCAATGTTAAAGTTTACCACGGACACACACACACACACACACACACACACAACCGAACACCGGGTTAAAACATAGACTCACTTTGTTTACACAAGTGAGTCAAAAAAACGCAAAGGAGAAAAAGGTGATTCTGACTGCTGTTGTCAACCAGGCTTTTCAGGAAACTGTGAACATCTCAGCTAAGGAAAGAGTTGACACAGTCAGACTTTGAAAGCTGGGGAGGTGTGTGTGTGTGTGTGGGTGTGTGTGTATGTGCGGGGGTGGGGGTGGGGGCAGGGATGGTTGATTAGCCAACAATTAGCAAGCAAAATATTCACAAGTTAAAAAAAAAAAAATCATTTTGAAAAACTGCATCTAAACTGAAAAGTGAAAGGGCAGAGAGATTCCCATTCTGAGGGTTAAAAAGAGTGATAAGGCCTTACGAGATAAACTGGTTAAAAAAGAAGAAGAAAAAAGAGAAGGTTAGCAAATAATCGTTCTCGGCATCCATAGCTGAAAGGTTATGGCATTTGTTTCAATGCAAAACGATGTGTTTTCCTGGTTGTAAACCAGAGAATGAATGCTGGGGAATATAACATCTTACATGATTACAGACATTGACAGTCTACACTCTCCTGAAAAAAGAAGAAAAAAAACAGAACAAAAACACTGAATTAGTGGTCATGGGTTTATAGGATTATGTAACGAAGTGTAAACAGTCGTAAGATCAAACTACAAATATATATATATATATTCCGAATTTTGAGGTCGGATACGTTATCTACGTTTGATAAAGAACGGTAATGTGAACTTTCCAACTGTTAGACAGGATGTTGTCTGGACGAGTACAAAAATAAAATGAATTTTTTTTTAGGATATACAAATTGTTCTTTTTCTTCCAATAAGTCACATTTCCAGCCACCCAATTTTGCTGGACTGGGTGAGAGAGAGAGAGACAGGGGGACAGAGGCAGAATGAGACATGGACAATGACTGATAGACAGACAGACAGACAAAATACAGACAGACAGAGAGAGGCAGAAAGATAGAATCAGAGAGAGATACAGACAGTGTGACAACGGCAGAGAGAGAGAGAAGGGGGGTGTGTGGGGGGGGGGGGGGGGCAGACACGGAGGGAGAGAGTGAGAGGGGTCATGTTTAACAAACGTATTTCGGAACTTCAAGGATACACCCAAATTGATGACAAGGAGACCCGCTCTGAAACAGACAACAGTGCATCCTCGTGAAGAAACATGACAGAAGCGGAGACTAAGACTGGCATTACAACATTACAACATTACAACCCAACAACTTACCACGTAAACAACAACATAAACAACACACACACGAAAAAAAAAACATGTCTGCAATGATTAATAAATTGTAAAGAGCGGTAACTCTCTCCATTCACAAGGAACATAACTTCAAGTCAGTGCTGCTTACGCTTCCTATTCAGCTAGCACACGGGTAAACAAAAGGTACATGTCGGCAATGATTTACGATGATCACCATCTTGAATGGGGATGTGGGTGTGCCAGTCTTTCGAATGAGACGACAATCACAAACTTGTGTCCAGTAGATACTTAGCAGCGCACGTAAAATAATTCACAAAACAAGACAATTATCACTGGATACCATCCCATACCGGATTCTTTTATAACAACCAAGCAGACAGGGCAGCAAAAAGGGGAGCAAAGAATCACACAGATAGTATAAACGTATAACGCCCATTGTCATACAAGGAAATAAGGAGACTTTTATAGGTGCTTGAATTCAAGTCTAAAACCTCGTCAGTTGACTCTCTCAGACTTTGGTCCGATTCGCAGACCAGTTCTGAGTTTAGCTCTCAGACTATAATCAAATTCATTACGGACCAAGTATTGTTCTGTCAAGTGCATATGCTTTAGTAACCTGACAATTAAGCATATAATTTTTCACTGTAGCTTGATGAAGCCTTTTGTACACGAAAGTGTGCCCTCACAAGTGACTGAGAACGTTGATGTTTTTGACTTTTTTGCACTCATTATCAGTTGTTTCGCTTGTCAGTTTAACGACCTCTTTTACGAAGTCCTTTAAGCAATTTCCTGTAATTGTATTTAGAAATCTTTTTTTCAAATTTCACCCTCATTTCACCCTCATTTGCCCAGTTTTCCCCAACCCTCCATTCATCCACATCTCCCACCCCTTCTAACCGATAATACTCAAATGTATTTATAAATACTGTAACAAAATGTCTTTAATCACCGATATGTGTGACGGGACATTAAACAAAATTCCTCCCTCACGGACGTGGTGGCTGTCTCCACTCTGGGAGGGACGCTCACTCAGTCTGGCTCCGCGACTATGCCATTATTGTTGTTAGTAGGGGGCTTAGTAGGTGGTGTTCTAAGTACGTTAAAACAGAACAGGCACCACTGAACTCCACCGAAGTGACTCAGCAGCAGTGCAGGGTCTCCTCTGGTGTGTGGCCTCCTGGCGACCTAACATCGATGGTTCCCTGTGGACTGCCGACGCTGGAACTGCGACGGACGAACCCGGGTGTGGCTGTGTATGGAGGGAATCTAAATGAGCGGCGTGGGAGTTATGCCACTGAAACGGTGCAGATGATGGAGCAGCAAAAAAACAAAACAAAAAAAAACAACAACAACAAAAAAAACAAAACAACAAAAAAACACCTCCCTCACTGGATAAACCATTTTCAAAAAAAATCTCCGCTTTGGTAGCGAAACAAACGCAATATCGCGACGCGCTCTCTCAGAGAAAGGCAGTCCAAAGCTGACACTGACAAACCAGTCATGACGAGAAGTAACAATGTGCAGTACAACATAGTGAATAACAAACAAGAGGAAAAGAGTGAGGGCAGAAATCAAAACGCATTCCATCTTCTCTGTTAACATAAAGAAGCAAGGATAAACAAAAAACACGACGATCCTGATGTGTTGTGCAGGTCTGTATGATGTGACTGTGTTCAATTTCCAGCCACTGGGTTCTCTCACATCAATTTACTGATGACTCAACGGCACAGCGTAACTCACTCAGTACGGCCAGTCCTCTCTTCTCCTCTACACAGACCCCTCGGATGTCCAGTGGGTGTCTCAATGACCCAACCTTTAGCTTCCGTCGTCAGAATTGTGGTATTCTTTGTCAACATTCACCTCTTCAGTATAAGAGCCTTCCGCTTGCAATATTTTGATGGTGGTAATTGGGGTGAAACGCTGTTAACGTCGTCTCTTTCGCCGTTCGTATGGAGAGAGTTAAAATACATACACTCCAGCAATGAGCCACGTGGGTCACGCCGTTGTTTAAGTGTGTGTGTGTGTGTGTGTGTGTGTGTGTGTGTGTGTGTGTGTGTGTGTGTTGTGTATACATATGTATGTGTGAATCCTACAAATCTGTCGCTTTATCTTCAATGTTCCCAGTAGTTTCTAGATATGTGTGAATGTGAGGAAGGAAAAGCCTGCCCACCGTGCTGATGGCTAATCAGTGAGTGTCCCGCTGCTGAACCATTGTGTTGAAGATCTCCTCCAGTACTGTCTTCTTCTTCTTCTTCTTCTTCTTCTAGAATTTCTAGCGTCAGTATATTGACCATCATTACTGACATACTTGGTGGTACGAAGAATATGCACACAGAGAGCAAGCGAGCGATCGAGAGAGAGCGACACACACACACACACAGAGGCAGAGACATAGAGAGACAGACACAGACACAGAGAGATACATAGATACAGGTATATAGATAAATATGTACGAATACATATTATATATATAGATGAATAACTATATATGTACACACACACACACACATGCATATACATATATATATGATGTATGTATACATATCTCTCTCTCTGTGTGTGTGTGTGTGTGTGTGTGTGTGTGTTTAGACAGTGAGAAAGAGAGAGTGAGACAGAGACAGAGAGCGCCTCAAACAAACTGCCGAAGAAGTACCGCTGCTTTTTCAGAAGAACTCCTGCCATACCATTGCTTGGGGTTTCCAAGCGGACCTATGACCCCAGCCCTATGCAACCCCTTGCCATGTGAACGGGTCCACACGACTCACTGCAAGCTTCCTATCTAAAAAGGAAAAGAAAAGTTTTGAGGAGCCCAGGAGGATTTATCAGTGTAGGGAAAGAGGGGGGTGTCAGTATTACTTGATCTCCATTGGAATGAAGGCAATTAGAAGAGCGGATGTTTCTTCAAGGGTGAGAACCTTACAGTTCCTGAATGTTCAAGGGAAGGGTGGTTTTTTGTTTGTTTGTTTGTTTGTTTTTTGTGCGCTTATAGTCGACTTCATCAAGATTTTGCGCCTTATAAATATTATTATTATTAGTAGCAGTATTTTTATGTATTTATCTATTATTTTTATCTATCTATTTATTTATTTATTTTTGTTGTTGTTGTCATTTACTTTATTTCATTTTACAGTATAACTCGGATATATGCAACTCGCTTAAAAGAAAACTCGGCTATATGCAAGCGATTTTGGGGGTCCCGGCCGAGAGCCTTCTTTGTTTCACTTGTAAAAACGGTTAAAAGCAACTCGCATATATGCAAATTCGCTTATATGCAAGTACTTTTACGGTCCCACCCGCCCATTTAACTCGCTTAAATGCAAACAATGAAATCTTTATTCTGCACAGCACGATATACGACATTGACGTCATTTTGTGTTGCAGAGTCTTTTCGTGTGTTTGCTGGTGAACTTGAAAAGCACATGGAATGCCAAAAGAAACAATCCACGATCACATCCTTTTTTGAAAAAGAACGTCGGAAAACCTACATGGGATGTGATGATGTGAAACCTGATGAGCGACACAATCCAGACAGTGAACAGAAAAGTCCCCAGATGGACATGGAGGGAGACAGCGTACACAGTTACAGTTCTGAAGGACACACTGATGAAGATGATCAAGCAGTTCAGCTGAAGAAAACACCCTTCTGTCAGACGACCTTGAAGAAAACATCGAAGAAGATACTGAAGAGTATCGTCAGGATGACACACTTCTATCCGACAACCTTCAAGAAAATATCGAAGACGACACTGAAGGGTATTGTCAGGATCATAGCTTGTACACAGGAAGCACAGAACGCTCTGAAGGAACAAGTTCTGAAAATGAGAATCCATGTGATGTCGAAAGATCTGAACTGTTCCGACAGATCCAACATGAACTCAATGGTGCAAGTTTTGATAAAATACTTTGCACATCTGCCTTGTACAGTGATGTCGTGTCAAAGTATAAAATAACAGGTGATGCACATTTCTTTGAAGCAAGTCAGGTGGATGAAGACGCCTTAACTTGGTTCCCGAAAGATTCACAACCACTGACGCCTCTGAAAATCTATGGGGATGGAAATTGCCTCCCTCGCTGTGCGTCAATGATAGCACTGAACCTGGATACATACCTGGACGATGAATTTCTCAAGTCAGGCCATGAATGCGAGGACTACTTGCCAACAATCTATGCTATGTACAGTGACAATCACTTCAGAGGCAAGCATGTGTCCAAAACGGAACTACGCGGAATGCTGTGCAAGGAGATTGAAGAAATTTCCAAACCAGCGTGGTATACGGGCATATGGAAAATCCACGCCGTTGCAAGTATCATGCAGCGGAAAATTCAGTCCATTTACCCATTGGATGGAGGGGCTACAGTGCGAGAACATCTCCATCGCATGGTTGTGCCTAGACTGTCGACAGATGTGCCCGTGGAAGACATCCCCACCGCTCCAACAGCCATCATGTGGACATTCCTCGGCGGCACACAACAAACTCCGAAAGAATGGAAGATGAGCCATTTTGTTGTGTGTGTGCCACAGGATGCCGTGTAGCATTCTTTGATGCGCTTCTGATCACCTTTTTTTTCGTCATTGTCTTTAAGTCTGCGTAAGAATGATTCGCCGGTAAAAAAAAAAAAAAAAAAGTGCATGATTGAAGAAATGAGAGAGAAAAAAAAAAGTTTTCTTGATGATGCCAGCTAAGTAACGTTCCCCTTGTTTGTTTGTTTGTTTGTTTGTCCTTTTGGCCACAGTTTGTCCTTTTGGCTGTCCAGTTAAGTTCATCCTAAGTTTGTTGTTGTTATTGTTGTTATTTGTTGTTGTTGTTTTGTTTTCTTTACTTTTGTTCTGTTTTTGTTTTTGGTTTTTATTATTATTATTACTGTTATTTGCGGGAATTTTTATTTTCCAATTGAACATGTGGATGAGTGAAATCTATTCAAACAAGTCTTGGGTTGCTAAATTCAGTAAAAATTATGCTTCTGTGGCAATGCAATTCATCAAAAATCGTTTCTGTTCATTTAAATAGTGCTGATTCCAGAAACTCATTTTCTCCCCACACACCTCCACCCCCTTGTTTTAATTTTTGTCCTGTTTTCATAATACGTTGTGCTTCCAGGTTGGTGCCATGATGTAACAGTATTATTGGAAGATTAATAGTTTTGTGTTGTGTTGCCGTGTGGTACAGTCAGTATCCAACAAATAATTTTCAGTTTATATAAAAGCAATATTTCTGTTCATTTTCTCGTTGGTGCTTGTGTGCGTGCGTGCTCGCGCGCGTGCACGTGTGTGTGTGTGTGTGTGTGAGGGGATGCTTGAATGGATACACTGACACAAACTTTTGCCAACTGGAACATAAACGCATCACAATAGATCCAACGAGTGCAAGGCTTTATTTATTTATTTATTTATTTATTTATTTAACATCATGTATGCTGACAAACAACACTGTCGTTTACCCTACAAAATAAAGCACAAAGTTTTTATGGCAACATGCAGTTTAGTTGAAGAGTTAAAAATGAAAAAAAAAATTAAATAAAAAAAAAACTTGGATATATGCAAATTTATTTGCTTATAAGCGAGTTTCGGATATATGCAAGTCTGACGCTCAGATTTGCATATGAGCGAGTTTTCGTATATATGCAACTCGGATATATGCAAGCGATTTTGCCGGTCCCGAGCACTTGCATATATCCGAGTTCCACTGTATTTTATTTTATTTTTCTCAAGGCCTGACTAAGCGCGTTGGGTTACGCTGCTGGTCAGGCATCTGCTTGGCAGATGTGGTGTAGCGTATATGGATTTGACCGAACGCAGTGACGCCTCCTTGAGCTACTGAAACTGATACTGGTACTGGTACTTTTTGCTTGTTTTTTCCTGCCTCATCGTCTTCAGCGATTCAGTGGGCATTACTCTCATGACGCTTATTCCGAGTCCTCTCATACACAGCCGCACTTGGATTCGTCTGTACGCATTCCCACAGTGGACAATCCACATGGAACTACCGGTGTTAGCTCGCCAGGAGGCCACACACCAGACGAGATCCTGCCCCGCTGCTGTGTTCAGTATGACTGTAGTCAGACCTGCATGTAAGGATTACGTCCTGAAGGTCTGAGGGTTAGTGTACGACAAAATATCAGAGGT
>NC_134886.1:37543429-37550929 GCF_041734735.1 Babylonia areolata
TTTGTCTACGAGAAACAAAAGGAGCGTGTGCAGTGCAGTGGAGTAAGTGAGTGGTCAACATACTGGACTTTCATCCAGATGGTCTGTGTGAAATGTGCAACGGTTCCACTCCTGACATGTCAGCTGCGGAAAACTGGCCGACAGTATCTGGCCCTGTTAAGAGGTATTGTATTGTATTGTATTGTATTGTATTGTATTGTATCGTGTTACTCTTTTTGTCACAACAAATTTCTCTGAGTGAAATTCGGGCTGCTCTCCCCAGGGAGAGCGCGTCGCTACACTGAGAGCGCCACCCATTTGTTTTGTATTTTTTCCTGTCTGCAATTGTTTTTTTGTTTGTTTGTTTGTTTGTTTTTTCTCTCGAAGTGGATTTTTTCTAGGGTCAACCCTTTTGTTGCCGTGGGTTCTTTTACGTGCGCTAAGTGCATGCTGCACACGGGACCTCAGTTTATCGTCTCATCCGAATGACTAGCGTCCAGACCACCACTCAAAGTCTATAGTGGAGGGGGGCGAAAATACTGCGCGACTGTGCCGTGATTCGAACCAGTGCGCTCAGATTCTCTCTCGCTTCCAAGGCGGACACGTTACCTCCAGGCCATCACTCCACGTGAACGTACCCTCCTGACAAACCTACCCCCCTCAAGCCCACTCGCAGATCGCGGAACAATGGAGCAGCGAAAGTGAACACGAACACGGAAGCACACGGGCGGAAAAGTTTTACTTGATTTTGTGATCTAAAAATGATAAATTCTCCACAACTGTAGAACAGCTACCAAGTTCCGTTTCCGGAGTTGAACTGAACAAAACTCCCTGGTGACAACAAACAACCTTTTCTCCCATCATCCATCGTCTAGGAGCGAACAACAAGGCTTCTAAAAAAGATGTTGAAAGCTGGAACACGATCTCACAACTCCAAACGAAATGTCAACGTGTTTCTATGCGGGGTTTTGTGTGTGTGTGTGTTTTTTGTTGTTGTTTTTTTTTTCCTTTCAAACTTTACTCGCTACTGTGGCACAGTTGTCATAAAGTCACTTGGTCATGAAACTTTTTTTTTTTTTTTTTTTTTTTTTTTTTATCTTATTCTCTATTTTCAGTTTCTTCTGGCTGGTTTTGTTTGACGGAAACAGGGGGTAAGAAAAGGTCTGGGGAGGGGAGGAACAGTACTCCACGGTACTGAGGTGGTCCTCGCGTTTCCAAAAGACACAGTGTTGTTGTGGACATCGTCAGTCAGGGACTGGGAACTAAACACAGACGGGAGGCCTGGGAGAGGGAGAAGGAGGGGTGAAGGGTGGGGTGGGGGGGGGTTTTGGGGGGAGGGATAGCAATCGGAAGGGGGGGGGGGTGGTTGGGTGGGTGGGTGGGTGGGGGAAGGGAGGAGAGATACAGTTTGAAGTTAAGCGTGTTTTTTTCCTGGTTGGTCGTTCGATAGTGGGTTGTGCTCTCAGTCTCCGTCTGTCTTTATATCTATCTATCTATCTATCTATCTATCTATGTCTGTCTATTTGTCTAATACCTTGTGCTTCCTCTCTGCTTTCGTATCTATCTATCTATCTATCTATCTATCTATCTGTCTGTCTATTTCCATCTAGTGCCTTGTATTATGTCTGTTTTTGTCTCCATCTATACTATTTGGGGAAGAGCTGTGAAAGACTGGAACTGAAAGAAGAGACAGGAGCCAGTGATAAGATTAAACTCAAAGACTGGAATGAATATTTCAAACATCTGAGTTCCACAGGTATTAGATCGTCAGGAAAAGGAGGTTTTACAGACATCGGTTCTGAGAGATGATGAAAACCGGGTTCTTAACATTTCGGTAACAGAAGAAGAGAAATTGAATATACAGTTTGTTTGGGTTGTTTTGTTTGTTGTTTTTTTGTTTGTTTGTTTGTTTTTTTGTTTTGTTTTTTGTTTGTTTTTTTTAAACCTCTTACGTGGAGGAACTCCCAGAAGAGGTTACGTCACAGCAAAAAATATTGGAACCAGGAACCAGAATTGTAATGGGCTTTCTATTACAGTTTTATGACATAATGATTTACCAAGGCGTTCACTCAAAAAGAATCGACAGATGCAACAGTTGTCACCGTTTTTTTTAAACGTGTGACGTAGACATTCACGATAAAGACAAGGGTAACTTATCAATTAACCTAATAAAGACAGGGTAACTCATTAATTAAAACCAATAAAGACAAAAATAACTCATCATTAACCTAATGAAGACAGGGGTAACTCACTAATCAAAATCAATAAAGACAGGGGTAACTCACTAATTAAACCAACAGACAGGGATAACTCAGCAATTAACCTAATAAAGACGGGGGTAACTCACTAATTAACCTAATAAAACAAGGGTAACTCACTAATCAAACCAGTACATATAAGGTTAACTCATCAATTAACCTGATAAAGACAGGGTAACTCACTAATTAAACCAACAGACAGGGATAACTCATCAAAAAAGACAAAAATAACTCATCATTAACCTAATGAAGACAGGGGTAACTCACTAATCAAAATCAATAAAGACAGGGGTAACTCACTAATTAAACCAACAGACAGGGATAACTCAGCAATTAACCTAATAAAGACGGGGGTAACTCACTAATTAACCTAATAAAACAAGGGTAACTCACTAATTAAACCAATACATATAAGGTTAACTCATCAATTAACCTGATAAAGACAGGAGTAACTCACTAATTAAACCAACAGACAGGGATAACTCATCAATTAACCTAATAAAGACAGGGGTAACTCACTAATTAACCTAATAAAACAAGGATAACTCACTAATTAAACCAATACATATAAGGTTAACTCATCCATTAACCTGATAAAGACAGGGGTAACTCACTAATTAAACCAATAAAGACAGGGATAACTCAGCAATTAACCTAATAAAAGACAGGGGTAACTCACTAATTAACCTGACATGAAAATGCTATTTTACCCAAGTTCAGTTGTACTGAACCCTAAGTTTGGGGGTTACATAAAGTAAATAGCATGGAAAGAAAAAAAAGAGAAAAAAAAACACATATCTCACCACGTGTGATACCTAATGCTCCCTGATAGCCTCCGTCATTCTGATTCCCTCGCATCTTTTAAATCTCGTCTCAAAACTCACCTTTTCCCTCAGCAATAAGTTCAATTGTGGCAGGTCCACTTCCTTTGCGTTAGCTGTGCTTGACTATGTGTGTATACATATGTATGTGTACATAACTACATGCATGTATATGAATGTGTATTGTGTGTGCGTGTGTTTATGTCAGTTTGTGCCTGCCTGTGTGTGCGTATGTGTTTGGGTAGCTGTTAGATACGCATGTATGTTAAAATGTATGTATGCAGTGTGTGTGTGTGTGTGTGTGTGTGTGCGTGTGTGTGTGTGTGTAGTCACATTTTGGTGTGTGTATGTAACATAGATATAATGTTTTATGTTAACAAAAGCGTTTTTGTAAAGCACCTAGAGCAGATTTCTGGATAGTGTGCTATATAAGTATCCATTATTATTATTATTATTATTATTACGTATGCAACACATAGGTGTCCCATTGTACTGCATTAAATTTCTGTCGCAACAGATTTTTCTGTGTGGAATTCGGACTGCCCTCCCAGTAGTGAGCGTGTCGCCACAGTGCACCGGCACATCTTCCCTTTTTTTTTAGCATGCAAATCTCTCTCTCTCTCTCTCTCTCTCTCCCTCTCTCTCTCTCTCTCGATATATATATATATATATGGAGTGATGGCCTAGAGGTAACGCGTCCGCCCAGGAAGCGAGAGAATCTGAGAGCGCTGGTTCGAATCACGGTTCAGCCGCCGATATTTTCTCCCCCTCCACTAGACCTTGAGTGGTGGTCTGGGCGCTAGTCATTCGGATGAGACGATAAACCGAGGTCCCGTGTGCAGCATGCACTTAGCGCACGTAAAAGAACCCACGGCAACAAAAGGGTTGTTCCTGGCAAAATTCTGTAGAAAAACCCACATCGATAGGAAAAAAAAATAAAACTGCATGCAGGAAAAAATACAAAAAAAAAAAAAAAAAAAAAAAAAAATGGGTGGCGCTGTAGTGTAGCGACGCGCTCTCCCTGGGGAGAGCAGCCCGAATTTCACACAGAGAAATCTGTTGTGATAAAAAGAAATACAAATACAAATACACACTTTTTTTAAGCTGTCACAATGGGTTTTTTCTGCAGAATTTTACCGGAACAATCCTTTTGCTTCTGTGGATTCTTTTACGTGCGCGTAGAGCAAGCTGGCATACTTGTGTACTTGTCACCAGCTATCTATACATATATTTATTCAACGTTTCGTTCGGTAAAATACTGGTACTGTTTAATCCAGATTACATAGATACAGAGACCATGTACACAATGCTATTTTTGATGGATGAAAGAGGAAACCAGTACCCAGTCACTGATGTCGAAGACTTTTTTTTTTCGCTTCAGGCTTTCTGTTTGGTAAAATCAAGGTAATGGAAACAACCCCAGTTTTATAATTGTATGTAAACAAAGCCTAATAGATATAGAGGAAATCTTGACTGCAGGACTTGAGACAGGCGGTTGAGACTAACCTGTAGGTGGTGACTTGTCCTGTGAAGAGAGTATCCCGACGTTTCGGGCCCTAGGCCCTTCTTCATGGGGAGAAAAATAGAGAATGGAGAAGAAAAGAGAGGGCAAAACCAAGACAGAGGTAAAACTAAGAACTGTGAGGAGTAATCAGAGAGAAAAAAAGAAAAGAAAAAAAGAACAGAGAAAAAGGTGAGCAATATTTACAAAGGAAAAGAAGGGGGAATGGTTAAACACTGGAGGGGGTGGGGGGGGAAAGAGGGTTGTGGTTCACCAAAAGATGAAAAGGTGTAAGAATATGTGTGCTGGTCAGTGTGTGTGTGTGTGTGTGTGTGTGTGTGTGTGTGTGTGTGTGCCTGTGCGTGTGAAGGGAGAGAAAGAAAACGCTTTGCTCTATGTGGGTGAGACCTGCCGATCATTAAATGAGCGTTTCTCAGAGCACCTTCGCTCAATGCGGCTGAACTACAGTGACCCTATAGGTCAACACTTCAACAGCCCATTGCACAGCTACACCCAGGCAAAGGTGGCAGCTGTATGGCAGAACCCGAGCAACAGAGAATACCGCAAACATATGGAGTCCCACGTGATCAGCCGCCTGGGGACCATCCAGCCTGCAGGCATCAACACCAGAGTGATGGACCCCTAGCGGCCCTGGGCCCTCTTCTCTCTTTTCCCCTTCCTTTTCGCTGCTCCTGTCCCCCTGTAATACACCTTCAGACACACACACACTCATTCTCTCTCTCTCCCTCCCCCCCTTCCTCTCTCCCCCACTTTTCTCTCCTCCCCCTCCCTCTCCACCACTCTCTCTCCCTCCCTCCCTGTCTCTCACTCCCTCTCTCTCCCCCCTCCGCCCTCCGTTTTCTTCTCTCCCTTCACACACACACACACACACACACACACACACACACACACTGACCAGCACACATATTCTTACACCTTTTCATCTTTTGGCGAACCACAACCTTCTTTTTCCACCTCCAGCCCCCCCCCCCCCCCCCCCCCCCCCCACCCCCCCTCCAGTGTTTAACCATCCCCCCTTCTTTTCCTTTGTAAATATTGCTCACCTTTTTCTCTGTTCTTTTTTTCTTTTCTTTTTTTCTCTCTGATTACTCCTCACAGTTCTTAGTTTTACCTCTGTCTTGGTTTTACCCTCTCTTTTCTTCTCCATTCTCTATTTTTCTCCCCATGAAGAAGGGCCTAGGGCCCGAAACGTCGGGATACTCTCTTCAAAGGACACGTCACTACCTACAGGTTAGTCTCAACCGTTTTCTCGCCTAATTGATATGTTCATTAAGGAACGGTTATCCGCAAAGAAAGAAAACAAGGATACTAAATTCACAGAATGTTTAATGACGTTTTCGGAAAGATGTATGTACTTATCAGGCATAGATGCAGCATGAATTAGAACTATTTTCTCCACAAATCCGACTTGGTATATTACCTATCAAAACTATCTGCTCAGATATATGTGAAAATCTGATGGATAGACAGTATTCATGTCGTGGATGCCCATTCGAAACCACTTCTGTCCGGCTGACAGTAGTAGCAGTAGCAGTAGCAGTAGCTCAAGAAGGCGTCACTGCGTTCGGACAAATCCATATACACTACACCACATCTACTAAGCAGATGCCTGACCAGCAGCGTTACTCAATGCGCTTAGTCAGGCCTTGAGAAAAAAAGAAGAAATAAAGATGCCGGCTTACAATGATATTATACCAAAGTTCCTGAAAGATCATCATTTACAGTCCTGTCTAGATTGCCAGAAGGAAATAAAAAGAAGCCGGGTCGCCAGGTTGGAAAAATAAACGAAATTCACGTTGCACCAAGTCGGCAACAAACAATCAATGTCAACTGAAGGAGTTTTTATTCTCTTCTTTCCTTTAATGGCTACATAAAGAGTAGATATAAGAATGATAAAATAATAATGGTATTTATTTAGCGCTGAATCTTGTGCAGAGACAAATCAAAGCGTTTTCGCACCAGTCATTCAAACGCATTCATAACTCTAAAACTGTAGAAACTAAAGACAAGGAAGAGGCAAGGAAGGGAGGCTATTTTGGGAAGAGGTGGGTTTTAAGGCCAGACTTGAAAGAGCTGAGTGTGGAGACTTGACGAAGCGAAAGAGGAAGTTCATTCCAATTGCAAGGTCCAGAGACAGAAAAAGAACGGCGGCCAACAGTCGAGTGTTTGATATTTGCTTACTTGGTGGCCTTGATACAACGAAAAAAAAAATCGTTTAAACAGAGCAGCCTGCAAGGCGAAGAACAAAAACTGTGCTGAACTATTATATGACAATTAAAAACAGTCCTGTTCTTTGAAGACACACCAGTGGACGTAAAATCGCTGACTGATAAAAAAAAGAGAGAGCCGAATTATGGGTCTAATCTCTCGTTGAATTACATCCAGAATGAGGACAGAGTGACTCCAGTAACATTTTCAAAGTTTGTTTTATTTTAACTCCAGCAGAATGTTCACAATTATATTTTTCACACGACCGTCAAAGCGGTCCTGAAACGGAGGGAGACATGACCTTCAGTTATACTAAAAATGAGAGTCACACTTTGTCCTAAAGATAAAAAACCAGCAAAAAAAAACCCATTCATTATCTTCTACTGAATCCACGCTCTTTTGCTTTGCAATTCGATACGGTTGATTTGCGCTTCTAGGACTGAACATGACATAATTTTGAAGAATCTGATATTTCTCAATATTGTCTGGAATCGGATGACCCATTCGCCAATTTCCTTCACCATTCATCTCCATCGTGGTCCATCACATAGGTGTGTGTGTGTGTGTGTGTGTGTGTGTGTGTGTGTGTGTGTGTGTGTGTGTGTGCCTGTGACCACAAGACATTCAATATGTAGGAGGGATGAAGAAAAGAGAGCGAGAGAGACAGAAAAAAGAGAGACAGACAGACAGACAGACAGACAGAAAGAAAGAG
>NC_134886.1:37558429-37580929 GCF_041734735.1 Babylonia areolata
TTGTTTTGTTTTTTTTTTTTTTTCTTTTTTTTTTCTTTCTTCTTCTTCTTTTTTTCTTTGGTGTGCCTCTTAGACGTGAGAGGTGCAATTTGGCATTGTCGTAGTTTTCTACCACTGTTAACAATATATATGGTTTTGTTGATTACATATGATAATTATTTGTATCTTCATGTTTGTTTGTTTTTTTTTAATTATCTGGTGTAAAACATGATGAAGGGTCAATGTCAGTGGCATGATCTGGGTTTATGTACATGAATATAACTGTACTTGTGCCTAATGTTCGTGTCGGTGGTGGTGTTGTTTTTTCGAGATTATACGGGATTGATATTTACAGTTTTTTTTCAGCACTGATACCGCCCTGTGTGGTTGGTTGGCTGTGCTTTTAGAATGAAAGAAAGAAAGACAGACAGGCTAACAGAAAGAACGAAAGATAGACAAAAAGAAAGAGAGAGAGAAAGACAGACAGAGACAGACAGAAAGAAAGAAAAACAGAAAGCAGCGAAGTCGGCTGCGAAGATGTCTTTTAGTTTAGTTGTCGATCTCAGAATGTTCTGGTATGAAGCGAAGAAAGCAAAACTGGTCGTCTCGTAACCTTGGAATGAACCAAGCTTTTCTGGGATTTTTTTCCCCCCTACTGATGCAGAAAACTTCACACAAAAGAAAAATCCAGTTTTTCCATGCAGACAAACTCTAATACCTTTTTAAGTACCCCACCACTATGTCACGGATACGAGTATTTGTCGTTCCAAGCAGACGTTTCCAAATATAAAAAAAAGTTTTTCGTCAAGAAATTCTTTTTCTTTAAGTCAAAAAAAGTTTTCTATATGGTAGTGTTCGCATACGTTCATGCAAAGACAAACACACAAATTTTTGTACGTGCATCTCTCTCTCTCTCTCTCTCTCTCTCACACACACACACACACACACACACACACACACACACACACACACACACCTGCCAACACATGCAACTACACGCACATTCACTTCTTTGGTTGTGTCAGTAAATCATTTTGGGTTTCATGACATTCATATAACTAAAGTCTAGTTAGGTCAGGTCAAGTAAAATCTCTCTCTCTTTCCCACTCTATCTATCTATCTATCTATCTATCACGCCATATAATATTATTTCAGAGATTTTCTCTTTACAGTGGACACAAACAAACGAAATCAAACTCTAGTCTGGTCACGTCTACGATTTTGTATACTTACATGTATTACAAATTGTGAACCACCCTCACCCAACTCTTTTTTTTTTTCTTCCCACACTGACATATTTTTACATCTCTGTCTGTCTATCTGTGTCTCTCTCTCCCCTCTGTCTCTCCCTCTCTCTGTCTTTCACATAATGTGTCTATCTGTCCATATCCCTATTACCCGTCGCCTTATTTGCTGCCTTTTATGTCTCTTACATCTATGTTTAAAATTTTATCGTTACTTTTCTGTGTTAATTTCACTTGAATCATTCATGTGTATCATTCATGCTAGGGTTTTGTTGTTTTTCCCTTGGTGTGTGTGTGTGTGTGTGTGTGTGTGTGTGTGCGTGTGTGCGTGTGTGTGTTACTCGCTTCCGTTCCGTACAGATGTGAGTGATGTTGTGTCTCTCAGTTTGACGCTGTGTTATACTCGTACATTATATATGTATTGAGTATTCAGTATAACTACATTTATATGCGTACATGTTTGTGTGTCTCTTAGAACAACGGCAGATGTGTAAGTCGGCCAAAGTGCTAATATCTTCACCGTTGGAAAATAAAGATTCATTCATTCATTCATTCATTCATTCATTCTATCTGTCTGTCTGGCTGTCTGTCTTTCTTTCTTCAACTGCCCCCCTACTCACCATACAGAGTGCTTCGTAAAGGGAGACCATCCAATGTCCCAGGCAAGCTGTTGTACCAAGCACTTCACCGGTTATCTCCCTCCATGGTGGTTCAGACTGTTGAAGAGGAAAAGTTAATTCAAGAAAATGAAATTATATATACTCGGGCAGAAGAACAAAGATCAAAGATATGGTGTTCACATAAAAAATTTTAAAAAAGCGGATCAATCAGCAGTAAGATTTATGAACCAAATTTAAAAAAAAAAACAGAATTTTTTTTTCATTCTTCGTATTGCCAGGCCACTTCATCTGCAGTTGTTGCAACTTCTTCTTCATGATAGAATATTGTGCAATCAACAACCATCTACCTGAAGAACTAGTCATCAGCCCCATCCACATGTAATATGCAGCTTCTGTTCAAACGTGTGTGTGTGTGTGTGTGTGTGCGTGCGTGTGTGCGTGCGTGCATGTGTGTATGTGTATGTGTGTGTGTGTGTGTGCGTGCGTGTGTGCGTGCGTGCATGTGTGTATGTGTGTGTGTGTGTGTGTGTGTGTGTGTGTGTGTGCGTGTGCAGTGTGTGCATGTGTGAGGTTTTATATTGATATGCACTTGTATGCATCCTAATTTCTACTATTTAACTGGGTTTGTGTATTATTTTCGATTTATGTTCGTATCTTGTTATGTACTATCCCCCCCACCCCCGGCCCCCCAACCCCAATATTCCTTGTGACCCCGGTACACTTGGTAATAAAGACATATTCTATTCTATTCTATTCTATTCTATTCTTCCTTCTCCTCCTCCTCCTCCTCCTCGTCTTCTTCTTCTTCTTCTTCTTTACTTTCTGAGCTTAAGAGCCGACCTTGTCACACATTGCTGTTCCGTTGATTAGAATCGCAATACCACAAGAGTTCTGTGGATAGATCAATGTCATGCTGTTGTTTTGTTTCTCGTATTTTATTTTATTTAAAAATTATCAATACAATGGAAAAACCTTCTTTTGTGAGATACGACTGCGTCAGACAGACAGAAATGCTCAAACAAGACATATATATATATATATATATATATACATATATATATCTTATATATATATATATATATATATATATATATATATATATATATATATATATATATATATATATATATATAAGAAACAGACTGAGATGCGCCAACAAACAGATATTGATGCTGAAGCAAGCTGACTGACAGAGCAGTGCAAACGAACGGAAATTGATACCAAAAACAGACACAGAGGCATCAACAGACAGACATTGATACCGAAACAGACAGACAGGCACAGAGGCACTAACAGACAGACATTGATACCGAAACAGACAGACACAGAGGCACTAACAGACAGACATTGATACCGAAACAGACAGACAGGCACAGAGGCACTAACAGACAGACATTGATACCGAAACAGACAGACACAGAGGCATCAACAGACAGACACTGATACCGAAACACACAGACACACAGAACACAGAGGCATCAACAGACAGACATTGATACCGAAACAGACAGACACAGAGGCACTAACAGACAGACATTGATACCGAAACAGACAGACACAGAGGCACCAACAGACATTGATACCGACACAGACAGCCACAGAGGTACTAACAAACATTGATACCGAAACAGACAGACACAGAGACACTAACAGACAGACATTGATACCGAAACAGACAGACACAGAGGCACTAACAGACATTGATACCGACACAGACAGCCACAGAGGCACTAACAGACATTGATACCGAAACAGACAGACAGACAGACACAGAGGCACTAACAGACAGACACTGATACCGACACAGACAGACACAGAGGTACTAACAGACAGACATTGATACCGAAACAGACAGACACAGAGGCACTAACAGACATTGATACCGACACAGACAGACACAGAGGCACTAACAGACAGACATTGATACCGAAACAGACAGACACAGAGACACTAACAGACATTGATACCGAAACAGACAGACACAGAGGCACTAACAGACATTGATACCGACACAGACAGACACAGAGGTACTAACAGACAAACATTGATACCGAAACAGACAGACACAGAGGCACTAACAGACATTGATACCGACACAGACAGCCACAGAGGTACTAACAAACATTGATACCGAAACAGACAGACACAGAGGTACTAACAGACAAACATTGATACCGAAACAGACAGACACAGAGGCACTAACAGACATTGATACCGACACAGACAGCCACAGAGGTACTAACAGACATTGATACCGACACAGACAGACACAGAGGTACTAACAAACATTGATACCGAAACAGACAGACACAGAGGTACTAACAGACAAACATTGATACCGAAACAGACAGCCACAGAGGCACTAACAGACATTGATACCGACACAGACAGACACAGAGGCACTAACAGACATTGATACCGAAACAGACAGACACAGAGACGCCAACAGACAGACATTGATTCCGAAACAGACAGACACAGAGGCACTAACAGACATTGATACCGAAACAGACAGACACAGAGGCACTAACAGACATTGATACCGACACAGACAGACACAGAGGTACTAACAGACAAACATTGATACCGAAACAGACAGACACAGAGGTACTAACAGACAAACATTGATACCGAAACAGACAGACACAGAGACACCAACAGGCATTGATACCGAAACAGACATATACAGAGGCACTAACAGACAGACATTGATACCGAAACAGACAGACACAGAGGCACTAACAGACATTGATACCGAAACAGACAGACAGACAGACACAGAGGCACTAACAGACAGACATTGATACCGAAACAGACAGACACAGAGGCACTAACAGACAGACATTGATACCGAAACAGACAGACACAGAGACAGTAACAGACAAACATTGATACCGAAACAGACAGACGCAGAGGCACTAACAGACATACATTGATACCGAAACAGACAGACACAGAGGTACTAACAGACAAACATTGATACCGAAACAGACAGACACAGAGGCACTAACAGACATTGATACCGAAACAGACAGACACAGAGACGCCAACAGACAGACATTGATTCCGAAACAGACAGACAGACACAGAGGCACTAACAGACATTGATACCGAAACAGACAGACACAGAGGCACTAACAGACAGACATTGATACCGAAACAGACTGACAGACAGACAGACACAGAGGCACCAACAGACATTGATACCGAAACAGACAGACACAGAGACACCAACAGACATTGATACCGAAACAGACAGACAGACACAGAGGCACTAACTGACAGAATTGATACCGAGACAGACAGACAGACACAGAGGCACCAACAGACAGACATTGATACCGAAACAGACAGACCCACACAGAAAGGCGCCAACAAATAGACATTGCTCCGGTAACAGACAGACAAGAGAAGCCGACACAGCTTCAGTTCCAGTTTCAGTAGCTCAAGGAGGCGTCACTGCGTTCGGACAAAACCATATACGCTACACCACATCTGCCAAGCAGATGCCTGACCAGCAGCGTAACCCAACGCGCTTAGTCAGGCCTTGAGAAAAAAGAAAGAAAAAGAAAAAAAAAGGGGGGAATAAATAATAGGTAAGCTTACATAAATAAATAAATAAATAAATAATAATTATAATATAGAAAAAGGTAGTAGTAATAATAATAATCATAATAATAAAATAATAATAATAAAAAAATAAATAAATAAGACAACAATGATGATAAACAAGCGAATAAATGTAAAACATGAAGACGCACATTCGCACATACACCCACACATGCATAACAGATATGCACCATAGACACAGATAGACGCTAGTAGCAGTAGGCCCACTGGTACACACAGCCTTGCGCTGATCTCATGACTGCCTCCTCTACTGCTCTCCCCTTCCCACCTTTTTCCAACCATGATAAGCAGATTAGTTAAAAATACCCCACCCCTACCTCACTAGAAACCCAGTTTCTCACGACTTGCGTAGGATGGCTCAGTGGTTAAAACGTCGGCCAGAAAAAAAATGACTCCGTCCTGAAGTGGCTATCACCCTGGAGGACGCGGGTTCGAGCCTGCTCAGGACCAGGGAGAAAAAAAAGAAAAAACAAACAAACAAAAAAGGCAGCAATACAAGGGCATCCAGGAGTCATGACCTGGGTGCGGCCCGGCCCCCTTAGGATGTAAGGAGTTAAGGGCCGAAACACTGAGGGGGGGCTTCTATTCTGAAGACCTTGTACTGTCCAGCTCTCCCTAGAGTTTCTTATCACTCATTGTATTGTATTGCATTGCATTGTATTGCATCGTATTGTATTGTATTGTATTGTATTACTCTTTTTCTGTCACAACAGATTTCTCTGTGTGAAATTCAGGGCTACTCTCCCTAATACAAGGACAGCGCGTGGCTGCACAAAGAGCGCCACCCCCCTTTTTTTTTCTGCCGGCAGTTTTATTTGTTTTCCAATCGATGTAATCACCTAGCAGCAACCTAGCTTACTAGGTCCTACTATAGTGACTCACGTCATCAGACGACGCGCGTGCTGCGAGAAGGTCTGTGGCAGTGACGTCAGCGGACGCCAGAGTGACGATCATGAGCAGCGACAGCCGGGGGCAGAATTTCAGCGGGCAACCACCAGAGCAGAGAGACACCGTGGTAGTAGTGGTGGTGGTGGCGCAGCCTGAGTTGACCAGTAGGGGGTTGCCATGCACTGAGAATGATTTTGAATTCATTGTTGTGACAAAATACAAAAAAGTAAATAAATAAATAAAATAAAATAAAAGAGACAACAACAAAAAACAAACAAAAAACAACAACAACAAAAACAAAACAAAACAAAATCCACAATGTGAAGTTTTGATTTTTCTTCTCTCAAAGACCACATTAAAAAATCTGTTTATTTTTTTGTTTTTGGTTTTGTTCTTATTGTAAATGTTGTTTGTGCTTCGTGCAAAACCATGTAAGAGCATTAAGAACTTTAGGGAAAAATAAACAAAGAGACAACCGAACAAAAACAAAAGCATTAAACCACCCCCCTCATCCCCCCAAAAAACAAACAAACAACTCAACAACAACAACAGAACAAAACAAAAAAACAAACATGGAACATACACTTATTACGTGGAGGGGATAGGGGACATGTCCCCGGTGTGTGTGTGTGTGTGTGAGAGAGAGAGAGAGAGAGAGAGAGAGAGAGAGAGAGAGAGAGACGAAACGAAACGAAACGAAACGAAACAGAAACGAAACGATACGGAATTTATTCAGTTTAGGCTACGGCCCCTCCCTCCTGAAGAGGGATGCAAAGATATAATACTAATAATGAACGAGAGAGAGAGAGAGAGAGAGAGAGACAGAGACAGAGGCAGGAGACAGAGAGAGAGACTGACGAACAACTCACGATCGTCCTCTCTGGTGTTGCAGAAGAGGTGACGCAACACGATCACCACCAAGACTCCAATGTGGACACAGGACATCATCAGAGCAAAGACGATCTGGTTCACACACACACACACACAAAAAAAAAAAAAACAAGAGAGGCAAGGCCTTCAAGACTCACTTGTGATACACTTAAAAAAATAAAAAAAATCCAAGCTTTTTATGTATTGAGTATAATTTCAAAATGTAATGTTTAAGATGAGAAAGATCAGTTTAAAGCAAATTACAGAGTAATTTCCCTTTTTTACTATCTGCACCAAAACGTTTGCAAAATAAATAAAACTTCCATGCTTAGCAAAAGAAGTTCCTGTTTGAACAAAAAATGATAATAATGATTGCTCTTGTTGTTGGGTCAGAATATCAGATCAAAGTGCCAAGTTTAGAGAATAGAAAAAATAAAAATATAACAGTAAATGCAGTTTGCATATAATTAGGCTTTTTTTTTCTTTTCTTTTTTTTGTGCCCATCCCAGAGGTGCAATATTGTTTTAAACAAGATGACTGGAAAGAACTGAATTTTTCCTATTTTTATGCCTAATTTGGTGTCAACTGCCAAAGTATTTGCAGAGAAAATGTCAATGTTAACGTTTACCACGGACACACACACACACACACACACACACAGACAACCGAACACCGGGTTAAAACATAGACTCACTTTGTTTACACAAGTGAGTCAAAAAAAAAAAGGAGAAGCAAATAACAAATGATTCAGTTATAAGAAACTCTAGGGAGAGCTGGACAGTACAATGTTTTCAGATAAGAAGCCCCCTTCAGTCAAGTGTTTCGGCCCTTAACTCTTCACAAGGGTCAATTGAATGATTCACATGATTAGCAGCGCCAAAATCTAGCATGCATTTGTGGTGCGATCGTGATGTTAGAAAGTAAGAAGCGGGCGTTAATTAAACAGTTCAATCCAGTTCGAAATTTTACAATTGATTGGGTATATCACAGAGAGAGAGAGAGAGAGAGAGAGAGAGAGAGAACATTATAGCAAGTATAACGTGCTTTAAGTGTATGTTCTCGCAACGTGTATCCGTGTGTTTGCAATACGTGATTTAGGCATTGACTTTTCGGTTTGGCAAGGTCAAAACGAAAGGCATTTTCACATGAATAAACAAGGTTTGGAAAATGCTTCGAGTGATATTCTTTTTATGAAAATTGATTGTTTTGTTTTTTTGTTTTGTTTGTTTGTTTGTTTGTTTTTACTACTGTTACAGTAGGCAATAACACTTTTCGCGTAATCTGTCCAATGTTATGGACTATGGAAAAAAAAAATATATATATATATTTTGTGTGTGTGTGTGTGTGTGTGTGTGTGTGTGTGTGTGTGTGTGTGTTATGTACAAACTGTATATATTTACTGAGTGATCTACAAGTCAAAATGATTACAGCATTTCCCTTCCCTGCTACCAACCAAACCTGCGGAAACAGTTGGAAGGCGAGCATAGCGCCTGCGCAGCTGATGACGTCAGCAACACAATGCGGAATTAGAGAGCACGTGACCCATGCCGGAAGTCCTGTGCTTTGGGATATCCGCTGCCTAACAGAGAGAATCCTGCAACACATGTAAAGTACGATGCAGCCCTGTGGTTCTGTCTGTCTGTCTCACTCACTCACTCTCTGTCTGTCTGTCTCTCTATCACACACACACACACACACACACACACACACACACACACACACATATATATATATATATATATATATACATCTCTCTCTCTTTCTTTCTCTCTCTCTTTATCTGACTCTCTGTCTGTCTGTCTCTCTATCACACACACACACACACACACACATATATATATATATATATCTCTCTCTCTCTCTCTCTCTCTCTCTCTCTCTCTCTCTCTCTCTCTCTCTCTCTCTCTCTCTTTCTCTCTCTCTTTATCTGACTCTCTGTCTCTCTGTTTCTTGAGTGAGGCATTAAGAACAAAAATCATCGGTGTAAGCAGCTACTCAGACAAACACATCGGAAAAAAACAACATAATTATACGGAAACGCTCAGACATAATAAACCCACACGCAAACAGAGAGTGAGTGAATGAGTGAGTGATGACATTGACCCTAACACTTTTTTCACAACTAACAAATCTGATATAACCAGAAGTTCAAATACAAATTTTTATACACAATTTTGTAGGGCAAATGTTCGCAAATCATCCTTCACCATCAGAGCTGTTAAAGGATGGAATGCACTATTAGATTTAACAAAGTGAGCTAACAATACAACCCACTTCAAAAACAGTCTTTTGGATAACGACCCTAGGCCATTAGCTCAGAAATATGATTTTGACAATTAATTGATAGGCAAATCAGCATGCAACTGCAAACCCCAAAAATACATATTTGAAGATGGGACGTGGAAAAGCCGTGAGGCTTATCATAGTCCCTACCTCTGTATCTGTACCTGTATCTGTATCTGAGAAAGAGACAGGCAGTGAGTTCACAGACAGAGAAGCAGGCTACTGACAAAACAACAAAAAAGACAGATGCACAGAGAGAGGCACAGAGAGAGAGAGAGAGAGAGAGAGAGAGAGAGAGAGAGAGAGATTCAGATTCAGATTATTTATTCATCAATAGGCCTAGGCCCCTTATGAAGGGGTAAGTGACAATATAAGTAATAACAAACAAAATGAAAATATATAACCAACCATAATAAGTACACATATTACATAAACGCTGCAATGAAGTACAGCATCTTAAGATGTCACGATATCCCGAAATTTAAATGCCTGGTGTAAAAACAGTGCCAGATTCCATATATCAGCAAGTCTCGTGGATGACAATAATAAACTCAGCTTGAATAAACATGACTGTCGATAGTACGAGAGAGAGAGAGAGAGAGAGAGAGAGAGAGAGAGAGAGAGAGGGGGAGAGAGAGAGAGAGACTGAAAGGCGAACAGAACTGAAAGGTTAGACAGGCAAACAGACAAATGCAGAAGTGACCTACAAGTGGGGTAAAGTACATGAATAAAAATCCCAGTTTCTCCCTGATGATGACGGCTTATTGATTTTATCATCGCTGACGTCAATCGTCTAGCTAGTTGACGTCAGTGCAGAGTCATTTTCGTTTCAGCTCAGTTGTAAAATAAGTCTGCTTCGATTTACACACAGTCTGTGCTATTCACATATACACACTCATACATACACACATGAAGACACACACTCACGCTCACACACACACACACACAGAGAGAGAGAGAGAGAGAGAGAGAGAGAGAACGAAACACGAACACACACACACACACACACACACACACACACACACATCTCTCTCTCTCTCTCTCTCTCTGTGTCTCTGTCTCTCTCTTTTCAAACGCACACTCACTCACAGATACACACACACACACACACACACACACACACACACACACACACACTACCCCACCACCCACCCACCAACAAACCCACAATCACTTTAGGTCTTTTTCATTTCGCTTTTTGCAACAAATTTCCCCCGAAATTCCCCCTGAGACCAGGTAAGTCCGTTCAATGACAACCATCCACAGAAAAACCAGCGGCTAAAAGGTCCTCACCATAGCATAGAGTGTTGTCTGTCAGTAAATCACCTGTCAACCACTCCAGCTGTGTGTGGAGGGTAAGGTGACTTGGGGGGGATATGGGAGACTGGGGGGTCGGGGGTGTGTGTGTGTGTGGGGGGGGGGTGTACCCGCTGTGTTGCATTACTTGCTTGCGTTACTTATTTTGTATTCAGCTTTATATGTTGCTTTTGTTACTGTGTGTGTGGACTTGGCTGTGTGTGTGTGGGGGAAGGGTGCCAGGGGGGGGTGAAGGGGCTGAGAGAGGGGGGATGTACCCGCTGTGTTATATCACTTGCTTGCTTTACTTGCTATTGTGTATGTAGCTTTATATGTTGCTCTTTTTTTTTTCTTTCTTTTTTCTCTAACATTTGCCATGTTGTGAGTGTGGTGGACTTGACTGTGAGCTGAGATATTGTGTAGGGTGAGTGAGGAGCCTGTGGATGCACAATTTGATTTCCAAATGGATGAATAACGATGCATTGTATTGTATTGAATTGTATTGTATTGTATTGTAACTTCCGAGACTGAACAACGCACACTGTTTTTGAAGACGATGATACACACACAAAGCCACGAGAACAGGCTGTGCAATGCAGCGGATGACCAACGAATGATACAGTGACCAGCTTCGATGAAAGACTCTTGCACCCAGTGAGTTGAAGCCAGGAGGACAGAACTCGTGCAGATATGGCAGCAAGGACACCATAGGTCTTACGATATAGCAGGCAGGAGAACCTCACCATAGGTCTTACGATATAGCAGGCAGGAGAACCTCACCATAGGTCTTACGATATAGCAGGCAGGAGAACCTAACTCTTATCGATATGACCGCCAGGATGACACAATTGTTCTAGACAGGGCATCTAGGAGAACAGAATTCTCCTAGAAATGAAAGCTTGGAGACCAAAATTCTTCCTAATATGACAGCTGTGAGAATGAAGTTCTTACACACGTGACAGTTAGGAGAATATCATTTTTACATGATTATGTGACAAGAAAACATAACTCCAACATATATGGCAGCTTGAATAACATAACTCCTAGAAATATGTCAACTAGGATATCATAGCTCTTATAATATGACAGTTAGGATTACATAACTTACAGATATGACAGTGGTGAGAACATGTCTTACAGATATTACAGTTAGGAGAACGTAAGTCGTATATATATGACAGTTAGGAGAACATAACTTACAGATATGACAGCTAGGAGAACATAAATTACATATATTACAGTTAGGAGAACATAAGACATATATGACAGTTAGGGGAACATAACTTACAGATATGACAGGGGAACATAAGTCTTACATATATGACAGTTAGGGGAACATAACTTACAGATATGACAGGGGAACGTAAGTCTTACATATATGACAGGAGTACATAGCTTACAGATATGACGGGAGAACATAAGTCTTACATATATGACAGTTAGGAGAACATAACCTACAGATATGACAATTAGGACAACATAACTTACATATATGACAGTTAGGAGAACATAACTTACAGATATGACAGTTAGGAGAACATAACTTAGGACAACATAACTTACATATATGTCAGTTAGGAGAACATAACTTAGGACAACATAATTTACATATATGACAGTTAGGACAACATAACTTAGGACAACATAACTTACATATATGTCAGTTAGGAGAACATAACTTAGAGATATGACAGTTAGGACAACATAACTTACATATATGTCAGTTAGGAGAACATAACTTAGGACAACATAATTTACATATATGACAGTTAGGACAACATAACTTAGGACAACATAACTTACATATATGTCAGTTAGGAGAACATAACTTACATATATGACAGTTAGGACAACATAACTTAGGACAACATAACTTACAGATATGACAGCTAGGAGAACATAACTTACAGATATGACAGCTAGGAGAACATAACTTACAGATATGACAGCTAGGAGAACATAACTTACAGATATGACAGCTAGGAGAACATAACTTACAGATATGACAGCTAGGAGAACATAACTTACAGATATGACAGCTAGGAGAACATAACTTACAGATATGACAGCTAGGAGAACATAACTTACAGATATGACAGCTAGGAGAACATAACTTACGGATATGACAGCCAGGAGAACGGAGCTCTTATATAAATATGACAGCTAGTACAACAAAACTTTTACAGATATGACAGATGAACAAAACAGATACATCTGATGGCCAGCAGAACATAATTATTACAGAAATAACAGCTAAAAGAAAATAACTCTCATAGATACCACAACTACGAGAAGAACATTCTTCCATTATATGATAATATTTTTCCGAGGCATCTAACGTGCATTTTTTTTTTAAATCGTTAATAGAGTTCTACTATGGTTTCCAGCAAGACGGACAGTCCTGCGCGAAAAAAGGTCGGCACGACTAAACTGTAATGGAAGGGAGACAACAGAAGTCAAATTGACAATCTGCCTCGCATATTACCAGTGTTTTCCCTAGCCAAGGACTCCTCTGACAATATTGTTCGTTCACACACACACACACACACACACACACACACACACGCACGCACGCACGCACGCACGCACGCGCGCGCGCGCACACACACACACACACACACACACACACACACACACACACACACAGACCTCTTGAAACTCAAGTTCTTGAGTGTGAGCATTTTCAGCCAAAACTGGTCATGTGTATATTCATATATAGATATACTGAAGAATGTGTATATATTCAAATATACAGATTATTGTTGCTGTCGTTATTTGTGATCAATTTTACGTCTTTTCACTAATAAGGATATGAGACGAAGATATCATACCAATTTTACGTCTTCTCACTATATCGATTTTACGTCTTTTCACTAAGAGGAAAATGAGACGAAGATATCATATCGATTTTGCGTCGTTTCACTAAGAGGAAAATGAGACGAAGATATCATATCGATTTTGCGTCTTTTCACGAAGAGGAAAATGAGACAAAGATATTATATCGATTTTACGTCTTTTCACTAAGAGGAATATGAGACGATGATAATTTATCATATCGATTTTACGTCTTTTCACTAACAGGAAAATGAGACGAAGATATTATATCGATTTTACGTCTTTCCACTAAGAGGAAAATGAGACAAAGATATCATACCGATTTTACGTCTTTCCACAAAGAGGAAAATGAGGCGAAGATATATCGATTTTACGTCTTTCCACAAAGAGGAAAATGAGGCGAAGATGTATCGATTTTACGTCTTTCCACAAAGAGGAAAATGAGACGAAGATATATCGATTTTACGTCTTTCCACAAAGAGGAAAATGAGACGAAGATATATCGATTTTACGTCTTTTCAGAGCCGGGAGGTGAGGGCTCTAGGTGTGATGAAAGCGGATACGGTGGTGGAGTTGCCGTGAACTGGATATATATGTGTGTGTTCGCATGTGTGTGTGTGTGTAACGGTTCACAACTGATAAAAAAAAAATTCCTTGCGAGATTCTGCTGCTGCTGTGGTGTTTGGCGTTTTAGTGTTCGTGATTCCTTTCATGGGATTTTCAGCAAGTCGAGTAAGTCTGAACCCGAGCATGAGTCTGACTCACACACACACACACACACACAACACACACACACACACACACACACACACACACACACACACACATAATAGAATTTCACTGACAGTTTTCGGAATGTCTGAAATATAATTTAAGGCCATAAGTATGGCTATAAGTTCAGCTGTGAAAATGGAATATTGTCTACCAATATAGTATAATTTTTCTAATCTAAATTCTATTATGTGTAGACTAGAAGTCCGTATTAAAAGCTATAGAATCTCCAAATTCAAAGAAGCGAATAGAGATGACAATGGAAATAAAACATATTATTCACCAACTGACAAAACAGGGCATTAAAATAACCTTCTGTTGGGTACCTTCGCACTGTGGAATATCTTCAAATGAGTGGGTAGACCAAGCAGCTAGAAGAGCAGCACGTAATTTCGAAGGCGCAATACAACTTGACATCCAGTTAGATCTACATGAATACATTAGTTGTATAGAAAATGTATCTAGAAATCGATTTAAGAAATTACTTATAGATTCAAATAATCAATATTACCAATGTTGTGTAAACACAAAGAATGCAGCTAATCCCAAACATTTTCTAAATTTGACACCAGCAGCACATTCAAGACAAATTACAAGTCTAATGTATAGAATTCGTTTAAATGCCTTTCGTACAAAATTTTCTAAAAATATAAAATGTATATGCGGTAAGCAAATAACTGTAAGTCATCTACTCATTCATTGTCCGAGCATAAGACAGTTAATTCCTAAAGATGTAGTTGATGACTTTTCTTCCAATATTTCATTAGCCACTGAAAAGATTTTGAATGATTATTCATTGCTTAGAATGTTTTCAGAAATTTTAAACTCCAGTCCAGTTGGTATCCTCCTTTGATGTGTTATAATTAATGTTGTTATTTATATTTACATTGTTGTAGGTTAATACTTGTTGATATGCATATACATATTCTCCTTCCCATGACACCTCATTCAATACACACCACAATCTCTTTAGACCTTTTTCTTATAATATACTTTTCCTCTGATACATAACATGAATATTTTTTTTACACTAATATTCACATGCATTCCCTTTCCTTTATCCACTTCTTTACTCCTTTTCGTCTAAAAACACTTATAGTGAATAGACGTTAAACTGAAGATAAAACACACACACACTCACACACACACACAGGCATACACGTTCACACACACACACACACACACACCTACACACACCAAAAAGCACCATTCTCCGTTCATGGAACAGAAACATAGTAAACGAACAAACAGTTATCGACAGAGAAGCCAGATTGTTCCAGAGGGGAGTAAAGGAGGCAGTCCACATCGCCGCCAGGAACCCCACCCTCAACCGTGACCGTGGCCGACACAACCTGCCGTCGGTGTACTCCTCACTCGTCAAGTCGACTGCATTGTCGTGAGTTCGCTCACAGCGATGCGCACAGCTGCTAGTTCTCTACCCAGCAGTTGCGCTGAAGAAGCCGGCCGGATCGCCGACGAAAGCTACGCAAGTGAGTAGCCTTCTTTGGCTGAGAGATCGGTTTAACTTGGTAGTCATTATAAAACAAACAGCTTGACACATAAACAACAGAATTCGTTATAATGGAGATAGAAATCCCAACACTTACAAGAAGTGTCCGACTAGCCATATTGGTCCGGCGGTCAGACCAATGAGAGAGCTGATCATCTCCTGCAGGGTGACGTCACATTCTGACGTCATTGTCAGCATTGACGTCTGTCCACTGTGGGGCGTGCAGGAAGTCACGACATCATCAGTCCCGCCTTCGACAGTCATGACGCGCTTTTTTTTTTCTTTTTTTTTTTACCGCGGGGTGGGGGTGGGGGTGGGTGGAACGTAGGTGGAGGGGGGGCAGGTAGGGGGGTTAGGGGGCTGGATGGGCTGGCCAGGTAGCTTGATGTAATCTGCAACACAGTCATCAAAGATAGCTACACGATATCACACACACACACACACACACTATGTCTGTGTCTGTGTCTGTGTATACGAGGGGTACCAATTATATTGCTGAACAGACACACACCAAAAAAAAACCTTGAGGAATAACACAGAATCATTGTTTACATCACACAATAGAGCAATGGAATGACATCAAAGCAAGTATTCCATTCCTCAAAAGCCCAGTCTGCTGAGGAAGGCGAAATGTGTGGAAATGGGGACCACCCTCCTGCAAGAAACGAGAACCTTTCACAGTGTGACTTTCGTGCCATAATACGAGGTGTGTTCAAAAAGTATCCTACCTTTGTTCATAAAAACTACTCGTATCCAGATACTGACACGAATCTCCTTCAAACTAGTCCCCTTGGGCTGCCACACACTTCTCCCAACGGTTCTGCCACTGTCGGAAGCAGCGCTGGAACGCCTCTTTTGGGATGACGTGCAGCTGGTCTGTCGCATTCTGCATGATGCCTTCTCTGGACTGAAATCTGGTCCCTTCCAGGGGTATTTTCAGCTGTGGGAACAGCCAGAAGTCACACGGAGCCATGTCGGGAGAGTAGGGAGCTTGACGAAGCACAGGTGTGCATCACCAGGGTCCTCAGTTGGTCAATGACGATCTCATTTCGAGATGTTGAGGGTCTACCAGAACGTGCTTCACTCTCCACTGATGTGCTGCATCTTTGAAGCGGTTGTACCACCCCTTTATCTGTGTGGTGTCCATTGCTTAGTGCCAAGTTAATGATCCCGACTTTGTAAAGCGCTTAGAGCTTGGTCTCCGACCTAGGATAGACGCTGTGTAAGTATCCGTATCATCTATCCATTCATTCATTCATTAACTCTTGACATTACGATGGAAATTTAATATACAGCTGGTTGTATATTCCCCATACTCCCAAGATTTGTCCCCTTGTGACTGGCTCCTGTTGTCTCGGATCAACTGACAGCTGAGAGGGAGTTCCAGCTTGCTGAAGATGCTCGAGCTTTCTTCTTCTTCTTCTTCTTCTTCTGCGTTCACTCGTATGCACACGAGTGGGCTTTTACGTGTATGACCGTTTTTACCCCGCCATGTAGGCAGCCATACTCCGTTTTCGGGGGGGGGTGCATGCTGGGTATGTTCTTGTTTCCCTAACACACACACACACAGACACTGACACACAGACACACAGACACACAAACACACACACACACACACACACACACACACACACACACACACACCCCACAAATAAAACAAAACAAAACAAAACAAAATTAATCACCAATTAATTAATGCCAATTTGGACAGAAAATAACAAATTCGCATGTTCTTTCTTACGCAAAGTTAAAATAGTTCTTTCCCCCCTCTGTGTGTGTGTGTGTGTGTGTGTGTGTGTGTGTGTGTGTGTCCGTGCGTGCGTTTGTATGTGTGTGTGTGTGTGTGTGTGTTTGTGTGTGTGAACGTGAGAAGAGTGGGAGAGGGTTGCGGGGAGTGGGGGGGATGCGGGGGGAGGGCGGGGAGCGGCGGTGGGGGACGGGTGGGGGGGGGGGTTCGAGTACTTGGCGGAATTGAATGGCTTGTATTGTATTGACCAACAGATATACGAAATAATACCAACAGCTATTTTTGTCCCACCAGCTGTGGCCATGGGGTTTTTTTTCACCAGTTTTCGGTCACTTCACACTCTGAATACTTCTCGCGCTGAATACGGTTGTTCACAATCTCTTCCCCAACATCTCTCTCTCTCTCTCTCTCTCTCTCTCTCTCTCTCTCTCTCTCTCTCTCTCTCTCTCTCGCACACACCACACACACACACACACACACACACACACACACACACACGAACGCATACATAGTGTGTCACATATGTAGTTATCAATCTACTCGTCTCCGTATTAAGTTCTTATGTTTCATATAGCTTATGCGTGAAAAAAAAGAAATTTTCCATACAACATCCAGGAGAAGAGCGACAGAAAGGAATCGGTAGTTGGAAGGGGGTGGAGGGGTTGGGGGGTTGGGGGGGGGGAGCTAGGGGGGGATTTAGGGGGTGGGGGGGGGGGGTGGGAGGCTTATGCACAAGGTGTACCCATGCTATTGATTATGTAATCATATTTTGTGCTGAGTAAAACATAACAAGTCGTCATTCGTGATAATTATCGTTACCCATTGATTTGTAGATCCCCTTCTGTGCTGAATAAACATTAATGCATATATATTTTGTACTGAATATACACCAATGCCCTTGACAACGAAACTCTCATCATTCTTGATAATGTTACCTACTGGTATGTAATCTCATTTTGTGCTGAATAAACATACCATGCATGCCGGTGACTACCAAACTAGTCATTCGCGAAAATTGTTACCCATTAGTTTGTGATCAGATTTTGACTGAATAAACATTGATACATATTTTGTGCTTAATATACATCAATGCCTACGAAATGACTACGAAACTCTCATCATTCTTGACTTTGTTAGGCTACCTATTGATTTGTAATCTCATTTTGTGCTGAATAAACATTCATGCCGGTGACTACGAAATTGTAGTCATTCGTGAAAATTGTTACCCATTGTTTTATAATCTGATTTTGACGAATAAACGTTTATTCTCTTGACTACCAAACTGTCGTCATCCGCGATAATAATAATAATAATAATAATAATAATAATAATAATAATAATCCCTTTCCTTGTTCTTTATTACCGTATTTCTTCGTTTCAGTTCTAGTTTCTCAAGGAGGCGTCACTGCGTTCGGACAAATCCATACACGCTACCACCCCACATCTGCTAGGCAAATGCCTGACCAGAAACATGACTCAACGTGCTTCGTCGAGACATTGAGTAAATGCTTATATATTTGTGTACATATGGAGTAATACCTAGAGGTAACGCGTCCGCCTAGGAAGCGAGAGAATCTGAGCGCGCTAGTTCGAATCACGGCTCAGCTGCCGATATTTTCTCCCCCTCCACTAGACCTTGAGTGGTGGTCTGGACGCTAGTCATTCGGATGAGACGATAAACCGAGGTCCCGTGTGGAGCATGCACTTAGCGCACGTAAAAGAACCCACGGCAACAAAAGGGTTGTTCCTGGCAAAATTCTGTAGAAAAATCCACATCGATAGGAAAAACAAATAAAACTGCATGCAGGGAAAAATACAAAAAAAAGAAAAAGAAAAAAAATGGGTGGCGCTATAGTGTAGCAACGCGCTCTCCCTGGGGAAGAGCAGCCCGAATTTCACACAGAGAAATCTGTTGTGATAAAAAGAAATACAAATACAGAGTGGATTTTTTCTAGAGAATGTTACCAGGGGACAACACTCTCGTTGCCATGGCTTGTTGTTGTTGTTGTTGTTGTTGTTTTCAGTACGCCAAGTGTGAGCTTCACACGGGACCTCGGTTTACAGTCTCATCCGAATGACTAGACACTCAGTTTCATTTTCCAGTCAAACTTGGCAGAAATGGGCGAGAGCGGGATTCGAACCCACACGCTCGTGGACCCTCTATATTGGCTTGCTGAGCGTCTTAACCATTCTGCCACTTTCTCAAAAAGCTTAAAGAAGGGCATTGTGATCCAAAGAAAATGTTACCTCTCCTTTATCAAGCATCCTGACCGGAAGAAAATTAATCAGGTCTGATTCGTACCCTGAAGGGAATTTCCAGATGTTCGCTTTAAAATCTGTTTCTTGAATATCGTTTAATACAGCTGCCATAAAACAATTGTTATTTCCTTGCGACTGTTTCGTTGAATAACCTATAGATGTGGCAGATGTAAAGTTATCTCTGATAACATCAGTGACACACCTGGTGTTCACATGTGTGGGTTTAGCTCGCTTAGGATAGTCTTTACATTTCATGTATACACACAGCAGCAGAAGCAGCGACAACAACATCAACAGCAACAAACATATCTTTTTTTTTCATCCAGAAACACTTTTATGAGAAAACCAGAAACCGTGCAAATAAAAACAACATATTCATGCACTTAGGGGCTCTGGGTGAGTGTCACGTAACTGCACATTATTATCATTATGATTGTTATTACCATTATTATTAATAATTGTGTAGTTGCAGGTGTTGCTGTTGTTGTTATCAGTAGTAGTAGTGTTATTGTCATTATCATTATCATTATTATTATCATAATCATTATCATCATCATCGTCATAGGTGACAGACCTTGAAAGATCGTTAACGGTTCGTTCATGTCATGATGATGAAAAAATATATCATAAAATATCCCCAGCATGTTCAGTATAGTACGTTTGTAGAGACATTATTTGAGTAAAATAAGAGACGTAAGGAGAAAGAAAAAAATCATAAAGACGAATATGTATTGTTATCATCTCTATGGTTTCATATTTCAAACCATTATTGCTTGTGCTACCCTTCAGCTGGCATACAGGTATGAATTGCAAAGAAATTCATATTCTTCTTCTTCATTCGTGGGCTGCAACTCCCACGTTCACTCGTATTTACACGAGTGGGTTTTTACGTGTATGACCGTTTTTACCCCGTTATGAAGGCAGCCATACTCCGTTTTCGAGGGGGTGCATGCTGGGTATGTTCTTGTTTCCATAACCCACTGAACGCTGACATGGATTACAGGATCTTTAACGTGCGTATCTGATCTTCTGCTTGGGTATACACACGAAGGAGGTTCAGGCACAAGCAGGTCAGCACATATGTTGACCTTGGAGATGGGAAAAATTTTCCACCCTTTACCCACTAGGCGCCGTTACCGAGATTCGAACCCGGGTCCCTCAGATTGAAAGTCGAACGCTTTAACCACTCGGATATTGCGCACGTCATTCAGAGAAATAAACCCAGAGATTACCCTCGGTAAAGGAAATTCCAAGTCTCTGAATATATTTTCACTTGACGTGTAGATATATACACACACAGCAACAATGGCAGACTAAAATTTAATGTGAAACAAATAGAGCGATCTTTTTTTATTTTATATCTCATATCATTTAGTTACCTGTATGCTATCTAATGGGCAGCGCAAACAGTAATATATAATTGTCCCTTGATGTGTGTGTGTGTGTGTGTGTGTGTGTGTGTGTGTGTGTGTGTGTGTGTGCAAGCGCGCTCGCGCGCACGTATAAATGTGTATGTGTGTGTGCGTGCGGGTGTATGTGTGTACTCACACGCGCCTGTGTGCACGTGTGTCTGCAGACTGTATGCGTGTGTGTTTGCACGATTGTACACCCATGCCTATATCACAGATTGACACAAGCTTACTGCTGGGCCAACAGCAAAGTGAGAGCTGTATGATCAATGGTTTCTCCATTGCAGTGGAACGTCATTTACAGCTGTCTTTTGTGAAGGACTATGACTCTCAAACTTGGAGGCAAAATTGCACTGGCTCTTAGTGCTGCAGCCTTGGGGGCTAGTTGGCCTTTGGGAACCATCCCAACGCCGACTGTCCTAAAACCCTCTTGGCCGAGAAAGCTGGGATGTAACTTGGGGCAAGACACTCTCCACTATAATAGAAGTCTAGTTAGGACAGCGGTTGCCTAGGTCATAGTCGGACACGGCTGACTGTCATACACCCATGCTACAACATGTGTAATTGGTGAGAGAAGACGCTCTTCATCATTATAGGTTGCTGACCAACAACATCCAAGCAAAGCACAAACACATGGTAGTAATAATGATACTACTACCACAACCACTACTACAACAACTACTACTACTACTTATACAACAACAATTACTACTACTACTACTACTACTACTACTACTACTACTACAACAAATGAAAAGGGATAGAAAACAACCAACCTCAGAATCTCGAATGAACGCCAAATTTCTAAACAAAACTTCACAGGGAAGAAAAATCAAAACACAGCAAGAACGACCAGTTCAACACGCAACAGCAAACACATCCAGGTAAGGCATGCAAGCAAACTGAATGAAAAAGGAAAAGCTGTTCTGATCCTGGAAACACATTCACTGTTCGCAAAGTTGTGGACAAGATCCCAGGGTTCCCCAATGGCAGGATTCCGGGCCCTTTCGAACCCCCCCAAAAAACGGTTACAGTACAGTACAGTACAGACAGTACAAGCACAAGGATCTTCGTCACAAAGTTCGTGTCGTTCTGGGGACTACAACTCGTGTCGTATCAGAAGAAAGAGTTAGAACAACTGGTCGTCGCCAGCTATGCA
>NC_134886.1:37590929-37653429 GCF_041734735.1 Babylonia areolata
CCAGCGTGTGCCACAGCTTGGAGCGGGGGTGCATCCATGTGTTCTTGTACTTGTCCGCTTGTTGGAAAAGGGTGTTGCTGATGGTCAGTTCATGCTGCGCACAGAGCGAGAGCAAAAGCAGTCCGTTGGAGATGCACTTGCCAGTGCCGTGCTGTCCTAGGACTTTTGGCCACGAGGAGAAGTCCACGCCCTCTGTTGTGTGGCCTTCTGGCGACCTAACATCGATGGTTCCCTGTGGACTGTTGACGCTGGAACTGCGACGGACGAACCCGGGTGTGGCTGTGTATGGGGGAATCCAAATGAGCGGCGTGGGAGTAATGCCACTGAAACGGTGCAGATGATGGGGCAACAAAAAAAAAAAAAAAAAAAAAAAAGTCCACGCCGACGCGGGCATTGAAATCCCCAAGGATGATTAGCCTGTCCTTTCTGTCTACCGCTGAAAATGTGCGGATGAGCTCTTCGTAGAGGGCTTCTTTGATGTCATCAGGGTTGGTCATCATCGGGGCATAGCAGCTGATGACTGTGGCGAAGCGATCCTCGGACAGCTTCAGACGCAGGGTCATCAGCCTATCGTTTATCCCACGTGGAAGGCTGTCAAGCTGTCGTGCAAGTTTGGTTTGTATGGCAAAGTCCACACCTGAGGTTCTTGGGGTGCCTTCTGGCTTCCCAATGCAGTAGAAGGTGTAGCCCCCCCCCCCCCCCCCCCCCTCCAACTTCATCCAGCTGGGTTTCACCGGCAAACCTGGTTTCGCTCAGGGCTGCTATGTCCATCTGGTAGCTATCAAGCATTCTAGCAATGAGCACTGCGCGCCTTTCTGGTCTGTCCTCTCTGTCCAAAAGGGTGCGAACATTCCAGGCACCCAGAGTCAGGGCATGACTCCTGGTTCTTTTTGACTCACTTGTGTAAACAAAGTGAGTCTATGTTTTAACCCGGTGTTTGGTTGTCTGTGTTTGTATGTCTGTGTGTCCATGGTAAACTTTAACATTGACATTTTCTCTGCAAATACTTTGTCAGTTGACACCAAATTAGGCATAAAAATAGGAAAAATTCAGTTTTTTCCAGTCATCTTGTTTGAAACAATATTGCACCTCTGGGATGGGCACAAAAAAATAATGAAAGAAGCCACATTATATGCAAACTGTATTTACTGTTATATTTATATTTTTTGTATTCTCTAAATTTGGCACTTTGACCTCTTATTCTGACACAACAAGAAGAGCAGTCATTATTATCATTTTTTGTTCAAACAGGAACTTCTTTTGCTAAGCATGGAAGTTTTGTTTATTTTGCAAATGTTTTGGTGCAGATAGTAAAAAAAGGGAAATTAATCTGTAATTAATGCTAGGGGACTTAATTTCCTTTAAACTGATCTTTCTCATCTTAAACATTACATTTTGAAATTATACTCAATACATAAAAAGCTTGTGTGTTTTACTCTCAGTGTACAGGACTTTCACTATGTTCATTCGCCCAAGTGGTCTTTTTCGGAAAATATTAAAATCAATACAATGGGTAGACTTTACAGATCTATTGGCTGAGCCCTGAAGGTCATGGGCAAAAATCAATTGCGTACACATATTTATACACATTCAAAGTGCGTGCTCATATTCTTAGCGAACGCGAATGACGCCATTTTGTTTCAAGTTGTTGACCTGCCCGTTCAATCCTATATTCAATGGACAATACACTATAACATGTGATGGAAAGTTGGAGAAGGAGACAGTTAAATATTTATTCAGAGAAAGATTTGTGAACGCCTCATCACTTACTGGATTATGCCCCAAACTGCCATAAAAATATCCACAGAATCAGTCGGAATTCACAGTTAAAAATTGTAAACCATGCGAGTTAATACCCTTGAATTGATCACGATGAAACGAAAAAATTTCCAGTCTTGACTTTTCTCAAAATGAAGTCCTTTTCACTTCTTACGACGTTTAGAAGTACTTGTACTTGGCTCTACATGTTATTAGCTTAACAAAATACTAAATTTTCATATCAACTTTAAAACTATAAAACTAGAATGAACATAAAAGAGAAATTGAATCGACCGTGTCGTACTACATTCCCGACATGTGTAACTAAACTTGTACATCTATCTAGATCTAGAGAAAACGGCTAAATATTGCAGTGTGATTGCAGCAATAGCCACGTCTTCTTTACCGCGGACTTAAAAAGAATTTTTATTGCCCTTGAAGATTTTTTGAATGCCCAAGATACACCAGAATAATATGATTTAAACAGCATTTTCACTGCGAATACCGCAATCGATTTATCGCCCTTTAAAAAAGTATGTTCAAATATTAAATTTTAAAACGTCAGTTAAGGAGCCACGATAGTGTAATGGGTAAGACAGTTTTTTTCTCAAACAAACACGTGGGGTTCGAATCTGGTTAGGACTTTTTTTCTTTCTTTTTTTTTTTTTTTTTAACCCGAAGCTTTATAATAACAAATACAGAAGACATTTTAACAAATACAGAAGACATTTTAACGATTAGATTAAAAAAAAATTATTTTAAGTGTATCACAAGTGAGTCTTGAAGGCCTTGCCCTTCTTGTCTTCTGTTGTTTTCGACCACTAGTGTTGGATGTCCAAGTAGGTGCGGTTTCCTACTAGGTACTAGGCGAGGCAGGCTTTGTTTAGGGATCCTTTTATCTTCCCTTCCCCATATGGGGAGAGCAGTGCTGTCCCTAAAAAGGGCTGCTCTGACGCTATGGGAGGATACGGGTGCCGCATCTGCCCCAGTCTACGGTGGACGACCATCACCCCACAGCCTCCTGCGTGCAGAGTCGTGACTAGGAACTGCCAGCAGCATCCTCTGCCTGTCCCCGTTTCCACTTCTCCATCGCCGCAGGGCTTGGGAAAACTGGGTGTTGAAGGGCAAGCTCGTGGTTCCGACATTAGCCTGGTTGCCTGACCAGCACAGGTGACTTTTTTTTTAGAGAAGAGGAGTTGTGCAGTCCCTTCCCCACTCTGTCGCCTACCGACGATCAGAGTCCCACAGGTGCAGATACTGCCACGTGTAGGACGGCCTCGGCAGGTGCAGGTTTTTTTTCTTCAGAGTTCCATCTCCTAGGAGGACTTCCAGCCAAGGATAAAAGCTCCCCCAGCCCTTTGGTCATCCTCTTCCGCCTTCACAGCCGTTGGGAAAGGTTTCCTCCTCCGCCTGGTCCGTCGTTGGGAGACTTCACATGCGGCAGGTAGTACTGGGTTACATGGTACCAGTAGCAAGGGCTATGCCCCTGACCTGACCAACGGGGAGAATATAGACATGGGGGGACATAGACATGCTTTCGAGCTTAGTTACTATTCAAATACATGGAATAGCTTCCCAACCCCACGCGCCCCACAAAGCAAAACAAACGGTTGAAGTCATGAACTGTCAGGGAAAGAAATAAAGACGACAAATCAACGGTTACACAGTGAACGCTGAAATGTCGCCAAATCCAATGAAATGTCACCAATCCACTGATAAGTCGTCGACCGGCGACATTTTAACGGTTCTCTGACATGTTGAATAGGCGCCGATCACTGTTGTTTTATCGTCAGCGACAAATCAGCGGTTAACTGGGAAGGTGACAAATCAGCAGTTGACACCTTCCTTACATATCTACTATCGCCGTGTCCAGAAGTACGACAATATATGCAGTGGGGGGTCTGCGAGTATTGTCGCTGACGACAATGCCGCAGTATCTCTCTTTGCCTGTGCCTCTGCATGTCTGATCTGTCTGTCTGCCTCTTTGTGTGTGTGTGTCTATATCTCTGTGTGTGGCTCTGTCTGTGTACCTGTTTTCTTGTTTAAAGCTAGCATATGTATCCTTCAGTACACCAGTGTGTATATATAAACTAGTTGTATGAAGTACCTTCGGTTTCGGCTTATGAATATCATAATTATGTTGTTTTCTCTTCTTCTCCCCCCCCCCTCCTTTTTCCCCCTTGTACACAAGGTTATATTTTGACTTTTCACGACATCAATGTGATTCAACATTCACATAGCAAAACATTTGGTCCATCAATGATCATCGAAAAAAAAAAGAAGAAGAAAAAAATCATTAATTTGTTGAGATACAAGGGTTTTTTCAATATGATAATACTTATAATAGTAATAATAAGATGAAGAACAATAACAAATTAATAACAAATAATAAAGAACAAGATAAACAAGATACCAAATGTCACATCATGGCATGTATACATGTTGAAATAGTTTCAAGGAGCACCAGTTGTTGTTGTTGTTTTTTGTTCGTTGTTGTTGTTTTTTATAAAGTGTGTTATTAGAGGATTATTATAATTATGTTATCCATTACCTGTGGCAGCTTACTTCTTTTATCAAAAATTGATGTACAAACATGTCAAATTTTGCAGTATACTCATTTCTGATATTGTTAAAAATTCTATCAAACATGCATCATTCATATACTGTATTATGATGGCAGTTTTCATTTTACTCAATGTTCTATTACCAACACAGAGTATGGTAGCCATTTTTTAACAAAATCACAGTAATTCATTTCCATTGTGTGTATATGCTTTTCTAACTTGTATCTATACTTGAGGTCAAGCAGGAATGCTTGCAGAGTTGGTTTTATTTGATTGATTCTACTCCTGTGTATAAAAAATTTTGCCCATAATAACATTAAATCTAAAGTATCATCCATTGTATTTTTATCATCAGTTCCACACAATGCCAATTCAAAGTTCAATGACAGTCGTTCACAGTTTTCACATTTCTCTCTCAATAGCTTATTAAAGTCCTGCCAAAAGGTTTGCGTAACTGGACAAAACCATAAATAATGTTGCACTGTGTCTTTTTCAGTATAACAGAAATTGCATTTGTCATCGTCAACTACACCCATGTTTTTTAGGATGATATTTGATACTAAAATTCCATGACATATTCTAAGCTGAAACCATTTCATCTTTATTTCTTTGATTCTGTTTATCTTTTTCAATGTTTTCTTCCAGTCAATCTGTGTACCTAACCTATTTTCCCATTTCATAAAAGCTTTCATATCAAAAATTTCGTTTTTCTCCAAGATTATATCGTAATAAATCCGTGTTCCCTTTTTTACCCCTACAAATGGTTTTTAACGCTTTACTATTTTCATTGTTGTGATGATTCTATAATATTATATTTCTTTTTCTGATGTATTCTTTGATTGATTGAATGCAACTTAGGTAATTTAAGTAATTCGTTCTTATTCCCCACTTCTTAAAAAAAGTCTTCCTGCCTTAAAAACTGGCAGTTTTCATCCAGAATATCACGCACGAAAAATGCATTTTTTGCAGTTCAGTTCTTAAAATGAAAAGGATTGTTGTCGATTCTAAATTTAGCATTGAAAAAGATGGTTCAGCTAATAACTCTTTACTGTTATCTAGTTCAGTATGTGTGTTGAAACTGTCATAAGCTTTCATAACGTCTTTCCGAAATTTATTATAATTATCTTTTTAGAACCTCTTTGAGCCATAACAGTTTAACCTAGCTATTTCCGGGCAAGTGGTTTGTAATATTCTTTTCCATTTGAAACTTCCTACATAGAGTTTCCTTACCCAGGACAGTTTCAGTGCTTGTATAAATGCGTGTATGTTTGGTAATCCAATGCCCCCATTTTCAATATTGTGAACTGAGTGTATTCGTTTTATTTTGTCCGGCTTCTTGTCCCATACAAATTCAAAACACATATTCTGAAGTTTTTTTAATTTCACTGTCTGGTGGGTTTGGTAACAACATCCACAGGTACACTAGTTTAGACAGTATGAAGGATTTTAATATAGCTACCCTTCCTAGTGGTGTACACGATCGTTTAGACCAAATCTTGAATAAATTTCTAACTTCCATTAGTTTGTCTTCTACGTTGAATTCTGTCAAGTGTGATAGATCATTCATAAACCAAATGCCAAGGATTTTAAATTTCTTAGGATTCCAATTCATACGTTTTTCTGTTAAATACTTTACATTTGAATTCTTATTTCTACCTAACCATACATTAACTGTTTTTTTCAATATTTAATTTTAAACCTGAAATTTCTTCAAAAGAATTTAATGTATCAAATAACTTATTGTAAGATTTTCTATCTCCGTCAAGTGTGAATGAAGTGTCATCTGCAAACTGGCTTATTTTGAATTCTATGTCTGAAATCTGTGTCCCTTTAATTTCTTCATCTTCCCGAATTTTACACGCTAGTATCTCTGCACACAATACAAATAAATATGGTGATAGTGGATCCCCTTGTCTAGACCCTCTGCCTATGGGGAAGCTTCGAGACCTTTTTCCGTTAACTATCACATAGGCTTTGATATTATTATAAAAGGTATGTATCCATTGACGAATATCCTTTCCAAAACCAAACGCTTTCAGAACATTTTGAATATAATTCCAATTGACAGAGTCAAAGGCTTTCTCAAAGTCTATGGAGACTAAAAGACCAGGCAGATTTCTTTTTTCTAGGTAGTTTATCATGTCGTACAATGTTCGTATATTGTCTCCTATGTACCGTCCTGCTATAAACCCTGTCTGGTCCTCGTGAATAAGTTTTGGTAATACTGTTTTCATCCGGTTTGTAATACAAGTTGACCCAATTTTATAAGTGACATTAAGGAGAGAAATTGGTCGCCAGTTTGTTAAGTATTCCCTAGGTTTATCCCCCTTCGGTAAACATATTACAAGTCCTTCTTTTTGTGTGATAGACATTTCCCCTTTAGTAAAGCCCTCATTTAGTGATCGAATTACAAAATCTCCTAGCTGTCTCCAAAAGAACTTAAAAAAATTAACAGTCATTCCGTCAGTTCCTGGGCTTTTGTCGTTTTGCATGTTTTTTAATGCTTGCGAAGCTTCTTCTTTACTTATCAGTCCCTCTAATTCGTCAGATTCGTCTTTATTCAATGTTGGTACTTTTGTGTAAAGATCGATATTCATCATTCTACAATTTCTTTTTTTATAAAGTTCCTCGTAAAACGTCTTTGTTTCTTCTAACATTTCTTCTCTATCCGATAAAACTCTACCGTCTTCTGTCACCAGTTTCAACATCTGTTTGCTTACAAAGTGCCTTTTCTCCAAAGAACAAAAATATTTATATATTTTTTCCCCTTGAGATGCCCATCTTGCCTTAGACCTTAAAATTATTCGTTCCATTTTTGTTTTCCTAAATTCAGCTAGATGTAATTTTCTTCTCATTTAGCAGTATTAGATAACCTTCGTTTAAGGGCGACTTTCTCTCTAAATTTTGTATTTCGTTTTCTAATCTTTGTTCATGCTGTTTTGATTCCCTTGTCCTATGTATGCTATATGTAATTGACTTTGCTCTGATTTCCATAAGAAGCGTATCTAAAAACAGTTGGTCTGATATCATGAACTGAATCTTGTCATTAGGTATCTGGTTCAGGTTATCTCTTGCATATGGAAATACTGCATATTGACCTTTGATTTCTTTAATAGTTTCATTTATACGTTTTACGTATGCATGATCTTTGAGTAATGAAGAGTTAAATTTCCACAAGGTTTTAATTTTCTCCTCAGTCTTAAAGGTGAGTTCAGTCAATATCAAGGAATGGTCACTTTTATATCCATAAACAATATCTACATTGCTAACATAAGTAATCAGTGTATCTGAGACTAAAAAGAAATCAAGTCTACTTTGCTGAAATGGGTTTGTTCTCCTCCAACTATATCGGAGAACTTCTGGATTTAGCTCTCTCCAAACATCTACCAGTTCTAAATGGGAAATCATTTCAAATACTACTTCTCTAGCTTTGGCATTGTTAATGTGTTTATAATTATAATAATCGAGACTTGGATTTAATACAAGGTTCCAATCTCCTGCAATGATCACATCCAAGACATCTAGCGCTACAATCTTTTCTTTAATTTCTTCGAAAAAATCAGGTTCGTCTTTGTTTGGACCATAAATATTTACGAGCACTATATGTCTACCCATTGTATTTAACACCAGTATAATGTAGTTTCCTTTTTTATCCCTTATTGTCTTTTTAATTTTGAAATCAAAATTATTGTTCAGTAATATAGCCACTCCTCTCGATCTGCTGTTATTTGAGGAAAATACACATTCATAACCCCATTCAGTTCTAATCTGTTGCTCTAATGTCTTAGTGAAGTGGGTATCCTGTAGGAAATACACTGAACAGTTTTTCTGTCTTAAATGTTGAAATACATCTCTTCTTTTTTGGAAATTACCTAGACCTTGGCAGTTGAGAGATGATATTATAAAGCTACACATTACTAGTTTGCTTGTCTGGTATAAAACTAATGCTCCTTATTTTCATTGTGTATTTTTCAGACATGCCGTGTTTATGTTTATCATGACGTAAGGCATAAGTTTGACAAAAATGAATATTATCAAAAATAAAGTGTGAAATGTACGTAACTTGAAAAAAGAAAAAGAAAATATATTGAAAGTGACAAAACATTCTTCTGCGGATGGGTTTCGCTGGGCATTTAGCACATGAAAACACAAGTACTGTCATGGATTGGTAAAATATACATGTATAAATCAGTTCACCGATACACGGTTACTTATGTAAACATGTAGAAGTCATAGACCACATGAACTGAAGTAACCCCATGTAACTTTCTATGGGGACATAAATATTGCAAGAGGAAGAAAAAGCAACACACACACTAAAAACAACACACACAAAGTAGCAATACAGCTTCCATTCTTTTTTTCAATTACATACCTAAAAAGACAACACCGAAAAGCAAACCAAAAAGGAAAATGTGGTCTTCGCATAGATTTCAACCAAGGGCCACAACCCTCCCCAACCTTCCTCACCGGTATTGTACTGCACCTCCTCCCTCCCCCCCCCCCCCCCCCCCCCCCCCCCCCCCCCCCCCATGCCCCCCCATTCCCCCCTCCCCTTCACCCTCCCCGCCCCGTAGAGGACAGCAGGGGGAAAAATCATGCTTGTGCGGGAAAACAAAACAAAACAAAACAAAACAAACTCACACACACACACACACACACACACACACTCACACAAAAACGTGCACTACGTGACCAGATCAAAACATCTGAGCTGATTTCATAACACCAACCTGTCCTCCCTGTACGCGTCCATCCAAACCTGATGTCCTTAGATTTTTGGTTATCGGTACAACTGTACTTTTAGCATAAAAAAATGTATACATTTCTATATGTTTGTAGATTGGTATTTTGCTCTATATTAACACTTTTGTAAACCCGCAGAGTATTGCATATTTATCATGCACACGCAACCGCTGATGTTACTCCTGTGCATGTAGAAAATAAATAAATAAATATACTAATAAAAAAAAGATTAAAGTGACAACAGCCAGTTTACCAACAATATATATGGAGTGATGCATCACAGTAATAACAACACGTGTTAAACAACATCATCAAGACATGCACAAAAAGGACTTCATTTAGTACAGTGGTTTTGGCTATTTGATTGAAACCAGTTTCAGTTTCACTCTCTCAAGGAGGCGCCAACGCGCTCGGACAAATCCACACACGCCACACCACGTCCGCGATTCAGATGCCCGGGCAGCAGCACAACCCAACGCGTCTGAATGCATACATACATATATATATATATATATATGCATATATACATACATTTTTCTTTACTTTAACCTAATTTGACCCAGTGACATTCAAGAATGACAAAGTGGCCACACACACACACACACACACACACACACACACACACACACTGATGCACGCACTTGTTGACTCACCCACATGCACACACATCGACACACCCTCACAGTCACACGCACGCATGTGAACGCTCGCGCACGCGCGCGCACTCACAAAAAACAAAACAAAAAAACACTCACACATACCTCACATTCCCCCCCACACACACACACACACACACAAACACACACTCACACTCGCACGCACATACACACAAAAAAAAAACAACAAAACAAACAAACAAACAAACTCATAATTACCGGTTCTAGAACATTTCCAATAGTTCACCCTACGCGCATAATTGATTTCATGACACGAATATAAAAAAAATATTTAAAAAATTATAAAAAAAACAAGAGAGAAAACAAAAAACGCAATACCTTCTGTATGTTTGAGTATTCATGTATCAATTACACAAGATGCACATATCAATTTCACAGATTACACGAACCTCTTCCGACTATCTTATTCACATTGAGTCAAACTGCATTCATTCAGAATTCAGTCTTCAGGTGTCTTTTCCTTTACACTCTGTCACACCCAAACACATGCTTCTTAATAATACTGAGTTAAAAAAAATAATAAAACAAACAAAACAAAAAAACAACAACTACAACAGCAAAACACTCACACACTTGAAATCCCGAAAGTGACAGCAGCCAGCTGATCAACAGTGTATATAGGGATACAGAGTGATGCCTCACAGTATTAACAACAAATATTCAACATCGCCAAGACACACGAAGGCATAGTTTAGTTATGTAAGATACCTGACTGAAACCAGCATCATGCAACAATGCATGCATGTATGTATCTTTTCTAGCGTCAAATTTGAGCCTGTGAAATTAAGAATAACTTAATCGCCACACACACACACACACACACACACACACATACACGCGCGCACGCGCACGCGCACGCGCGCGTATAAAATAAATAGATGAATAAATAAAGATAAATAAATAATTTAAATTTAAAAATCTCACTCATAAGCAGACTCACACATAGAGACAGCCACATGAATACACACACACACACACACACACACACACACACACACACACACATATATATATACACACACACACGCCATACATACTCACTCAAACCGCACACACATATACGCAAAGAGAGGGAACAGATAAAAATTAAAAAAAAAAAAAAAACAGAAAAAAAAAACAAGCTAGAAAGCAAAACCAAAATGAGCAATTCTAGAGCGTTTCCAATAGTTTACACCACAAGCACTATAACAAAATATAGACCAAGGTGAATAAAATCGAACGCCGCACCGTCTGTAGATTTCAGTTTGCTTGTATTGGTTTCACACAGTGCACGTTTCGACCCGTACCTCTTCGAATCTGTTATTCAAACTGACACTCAGAATCACTTCAGAAATGCGTCCTTTCAGAATTCACAGTTAATTGCTGTTCCAGTCCTCGGCTAAGTCTTCTCCATCACTCTCTGCCACACCCAAACACAAGCTTCTTCCCGTACTATCTCGCCCTCAGCACTAAGTAGACTTTCCTCCCCCTCCCCCCCACCCCCCCAAAAAAAACAAAAAAAACAAACAAAAAACCCCATACACACACACACCCTCAACACTCTTCGTGGTCATCATTCTGCCTTATTTATACGTAACCACAAATTTAACAGTCCAGTCTCATTTCTCATTTGACAAGATTATATAGATAATACACATTAATACTAATTGATACATTTTATTACACTAAAAAAAATTTTTTAACCAAAAAAACAACAACAAAAAACAAACAAACAAAAAACAAAAACAAAAAAAACCCTCTTGGTTTCAGTCCAGTGTTCATGAACTATCAGTGTTATCTGTCTATCACACCAACCTGTTTTCTTCTTCGATGCTGATATCACCTGGTGACATGGCTCGTTTAAAGGCGTCATCTAAGTCCGTGTGAATGTTGATTTTTACGATCACACCATTTTTTAGTTTTGCCAGAATCTTCCCAGAAGAGGTCCAAGCGGACATTGTTGCCGAGCGATTCATGGCACTCTTCAGCAGTTTGTAGTTTGCTGCCGTCAGGTCCTCTCCGATTCTGGTGCCCTTTCCTTTCAGCTTTCGCCGGTTGATCAGCACCTGGTCTCTCTTCTTACGGTCGAAGAACCGAACCAGTATCGGTCTAGGTTTGTCCCCGCCACGCCTGCCAGTCCTGTGTGCCACCTCTATGTCAGCTGTTTTGACATTCACCCCACGCTGTCAGTCCTGTGTGCCACCTCTATGTCAGCTGTTTTGACATTCACCCCCACGCTGTCAGTCCTGTGTGCCACCTCTATGTCAGCTGTTTTGACATTCACCCCACGCTGTCAGTCCTGTGTGCCACCTCTATGTCAGCTGTTTTGACATTCACCCCACGCTGTCAGTCCTGTGTGCCACCTCTATGTCAGCTGTTGTGACATTCACCCCCACGCTGTCAGTCTGTGTGCCACCTCTATGTCAGCTGTTTTGACATTCACCCCCACGCTGTCAGTGAAGAGAGAACACATCTTCTTTGCACAGTCCTCTGCTGTCTCGTTCTCTTTCTCTGGGACTTGAACACCCGCAGGTGACACCTCCGGGAGTATTGTTCCAGGTCATTTTGTTCTTTCTCCACCTCCCTTATTCTGTTCTCTTGCTGTCTGATGATATTGTGCATCGTCTCATTTTTTTCTTTTTCACGTCTCTCAACTCCCGGTCTTGTCTTTCTCTCTCAGCCTCCATGTCAAACACCTTCCCTTCCAAAGCAACGATTTTTTCCATGAAATTATTGGTTAATGTTTTTATTTCTTCTTTCATCTTTGTAAAGTCTTCTCTCGTCGGTAAATCTTCCAGACACTCCAGACGCTTTTCTATCTTGTTGAGAACGGCTTGGATATCCATATTGGCAGATTTTTCACTGCTGGCGAGCTCTACTATGTGTTGACGTTTTCTGTCTTGTTTGAAGGTAGTTTGTTCAGCACAAATACTGACGTCACTATCTTCTGTTGACGAAGAATATATTCTTTTACTTCTCGGCTCACTCATCTCCTGCCACTGTCCACTTTCTCCTCACACTCTTTTTGCACAACACAGAATTGTCCACAATTTCGGGAAGCACTGTTCAAACACAACACGATATCGGTGCACCTGTACCCATGTCAGTCTCCATTATGTCGCTGTTGTTAACATTTTTTATGCGCCTTTTGCCCGCCGATCCAGAATTCAGATGATGTTAAAAAAACATACCGTTGGAATCGTCGAGGACTTGTCTACGTAATGACAATCCTTTTTTTTTTTTTTTTTTTTTTTTTTAATTTACGCATGCAGGTATACGTGTGCGTGTGCGCGCGTGGATGTGTGTACGCGCGCGCGCGCGCGTGTGTGTGTGTGTATGTGTGTGTGTGTGGGGGGGGGGGCAGGGGGGGGGGGGTGAGTGTCTGTCTGTCCACGTCTCTGTTTATCTCTGTGTGCGTGCGTGAGTGTGTGTGTGTGTGTGTGTGTTTACGTTGAAGTTGTGTGTGTGTAAGGGTGCACTTGCGTGTGTGCGCGCACGCGATCGCGCCCTAAATATGTTATCTTATCTCTGGCGCTTTTATCTTGGCCGTCGTGTTTTCTCCGCCACTTGGCTGGGTCGTAAAACATTTGTCTGTTGTGCTCACTGTGTCGATGTGTGTGTGTGTGTTTCTGTCTGTCTGTCTTTCTGTGTGCCTCTCTGTGTGTGTAGTGCGTGTGTGTGTGTGTGTGTGTCTGTGTATGCTAGCGCGTGCATTTGAATTATGTATGTGAAAGTGCGTGAGTGTGTATGTTGTTGGTGGGTGTGCATGTGGGCGATGGGTATGTATGAGGGCGGGAGGGGGGTGTCAGATGGTCCGGTGTGTGTAATTGTGTGTGCGTTCGTGTGTGTGTGTGTGTGTGTGTGCATGTGTATGTGTATGTGTGCGTGTGTGTGTGTGTTCTCAAATGTAGGTCTTTGTCTTATGTGTAACGTCTCCTCGTCGGCCCCTTCACATCTGCATCTGGGGTGGGGCGCTCCAAGATGGGCCCATAAACGTTTGGAAGCTTGTGTCAGACAGTGGGATCAAAGCATAGTGCGACGGCTTGTCCGAAGGTTGGGAGGTGGGGGGATGGGTGTGGGGGTAAACTTTACGGGTTGGTGATAACATACCGAAGTCCAACAATGTATGTACGCGCGCGCGCGCGCGCGTTTGTGTGTGTGTGTGTGTGTGTGTGTGTGTGTGTGTGTGTGTGAAAACAATCAATAAAAACGAAACAAAAATATAAAAAGAATGCAACAAGTAGAAGTCGACACACACAACTGATTAATTTTCTTTTTTATTTCATATGTATTACAAATTATATAACATAAATTATCCGTGCTAAATCTTACAGCGGCGAAACGCTGTCTCTCACTCTCTCTCTGTACGTGTGTGTGTGTGTGTGTGTGTGTGTGTGTGTGTGTGTGTGTGTGTGTGAAAACAATAAATAAAATCGAAGACATGAACAATCCATGCAAATACGCATAACCCACCCCCCAAAACCATATGCCTTAGATATATCAAACAAATTAATTAATGTCTTTTTCCCCTGTTGATATGTTGCAAATCACATCAAGTTATATGATATTGCTTATCAGTGCTTAATCATACCGATTCAAATCTTTAATTGTTGATTAGTCAAGTTCGCTTACTGTTATCATTAGTTTCGTTCTAAGGATGTTATATTGTAATCTCATTTTTTACACAAAATTCCACCAATTATAAGTTATCTCACACACACACACACACACACACACACACACACACACACACACTGCATGAATAACACACACACACACACACACACACACACACACACATATATATATATATATATATATATATATATACAAACTGCGTGAACAGTTACTTTTCCCTCACCAGAAGCCGTCTTTTACCTCTATGTTTGTCAAATAACACTTATGGTTAAAAGACGCTAAACCGAAGAAGAAGAAAAAGAAAACAGCAGAAGCAACAACAACAACAACAACAACACACACACACACACACACACACACACACACACACACACACACACACAATCAGGGGAGTATCGATCGACACGGGGGAGTATCGACACGCTCCCGTCAAAAGCACCGCCAAGCGGCGCCGACACGGGAGCTGTCCGTTGAGTTTTCTCTTTACTCTGGGAGCAGATTCTATAGATGATTTTTATATAGTTGGAAATTCAGGATTTTCAGTTACTTAACTGTTAAAAATATATTACATATCGCGACGTATTAATTGTTGTAATGTACAGAAATGATACACGAACTCGTTGAAAGCTCGTTCATTCAGGGTCTCTTTTTGTTTATGCTCAATGCTCGTCTCTTGCAGTTTTGTGTGATATGTAATATGTCTGTGTTAGTTCCCCGGGAGCCGAAAGTCAGAGGCAGTTAAGTTTGGTCAAACAAACACAAGCTTGGCCCCTCAAGGCTCCAGGGGCCGGTTTCGTGAGTCGCGTCGCGGCGCTGGCTTTGCGGTTCGGCGGAACTGAATATAAGGAGTGAGCGAGTGCCAGACAGATTCAGAACTTTCCTGGTCTGGAAGAATGAGAGAATAAAAGAAGAAAACCAGCGTACTGCCTTCCCGAGTCAACTGACCTTGCCTGGCTGCGACTCTCTTCTGCAAACACTTTCTACCTGTCCTCACCTTCACTAACACCACCTTACCATCCCACCACACAAACATATACACAAGCACACTGACATATTTTTTGGGAGTGCTTATTTGTGTGGGGAGGGAGGGGGGAGGGGAGACAGTGTGTTTTGTCATCTCTCTCTCTCTCTCTCTCTCTCTCTCTCTCTCTATATATATATATATATATATATATATATATATATATATATATATATCTCAGAGAGAGATCATGACTGAAATACAGTTCATATATATATATAGAATGTGTGTGTGTGTGTGTGTGTGTGTGTGTGTGTGTGTGTGTGACCATCATTTTCAATCTTTTCCAATCTCCCTAAAGTTCAGTTCCGTTACTGATGGAGGCGTCACTGCATTTCAACAAATCCATCTACACTACACCACATCTGCCAAGCAGATGCTCTTAGCCAGACACTGAGGAATGATAAACTAAAATGGAGTAAAATGAATAATTTGAAAACAAAACAAATAAATGGATGTCATTAAATTGATAAATGAATAAACTGAAAGTAAAATATTGTGTGACATTATTTTCCATGCAGGAAACCTACAAGGACTACCGTATAGATAAATTTTATATAGATCTATAAAAAGAAAGATTCTATAATATAATATCATATATATTTATATATGATTATATATAATTATTTATGCACACACACACACACACACACACACACACACACACACACACACACACACACACACATGTATCTAGTATATATATATATACATAAATATACGTATATGTGCATGTTAAAATGACACCCATCCCTCAACTGAAACATCACACAAACATACACACAAGCACACTGATACATTTTTGGGTGTGCTTATCTGTATGAGGAGGGAGGGAGGAGGGGATGCAGTGTGTTTTTTCAGAGTGGTAATTTGTATGTGTCACACACACACACACACACACACACACACACACACACACACACACACACACACACACACACACACACACACACACACACACACACACGCACACACACACATATAAACATGTAAGCAACTTATCCCTTGAGAAAGGAGCGTGATCGTTCCGAAACTTTGGAATATTTGACAGATTGATGTATTTGTTTTCTTTTTTCCCCTCTCCACACAGTAAAATATTGTGCAATATTATTTTCCGTGCAGCTAACATTCCAGAGCAACCTCATCATGAGCTGAAAAAAGCAACACATATTTTCTGAACAAATAGATAAAGAAATGAATAATTAAATGAATAGATAAACACATAAATGAATAAAAAGAATTAGGGAGGTTCACTTTTTTTTTAAATACAATTTCTTATTTTTGATATTGTACTCATTTTTACACCCCCACCCAGCCCCACCACCTCATGCACACACAGGAAGACACTGTATATATAATATATATTTAATGGCAGCAATTTTATTTATTTATATTTACCTCTTGTGTATATATTTAGTTACATTCTTATTGTAGAATACAGATGTTTCTTTATCCATATGTCAATTCACTTATTGATGGATGCATTATTTAGCTACTCGGTACTTGTGTTATCTTTTAATCAATATATATATATATAATTATCTCTCTCCCTATATATATATATATATAGAGAGAGAGAGAGAGAGAGAGATGTGTGTGAGTGTGTGTGCATGTTGGTGCACATGCACACAATGCAAATCTGCACAGATCTCAGTGGTAGATATATACACTGTATGATGCAATGCAGTTCACATAATGAGAATGTGTGTGTGTGTGTGTGTGTGTGTGTGTGTGTGTGTGTGTGTGTGTAAACTATTGTATTATCTTAAATGGTTTGTAGTGCAAATGCATATTTACTTTATGTGGTGGTGGTGTATATATGTATTTCTCCATTGGGAAATAGTAGAAAATGTGAAAATAATGATAATAATAATAATAATCAGTATTTGTATAGCGCTGAATCTTGTGCAGACACAAATCAAAGCACTTTCAAACCAGTCACTCACACACATGCATAACTCTAGACTGAACAAAAAGTGAAAAACCACAAAGGGGAAGGGAGATAATCTGGAAAGAAGTGGGTTTCAAGGCCAGTCTTGAAAAAGCTGAGTGCGGAGACCTGACGAAGGGGGGAGCTCATTCCAAATGCAAGGTCCAGAGACAGAGAAAAAGCAGAGGCCGACAGTGGAGTATTTGAATGTGGGTATGCGTAGACAGAGTGGATCCGAAGCCAATCATAGAGAGCGAGATGGGGTGTAGATGTGGAGGCAGCCACTGAGATAGGAAGGGGCAGATTTGTGAATACATTTATAACAAAGAGTGCAGATCTTGTACTTTATTCTGTGTGACAGGGAGCCAATAGAGATGATGCAAAAAAGGATCTTTGTTTACACAAGTGAGTAAAACACAAAAAATGTAGCAAATGTGCCTTTTTGTATTCCCATCCAGCGTTTTGATCACCCTCGCCTGTTGAGCCTTCCATGTTAACCTGCTTGTTGCAGCATTCTTTTTTTTTTTCTTCTTCCTCTTTTTTTTATTTTTTTTTTTATTCAAAAGAATGTTTGCAGACCTATTTAGTTTACACTCTGATGTTGTCACCGAGGGGCAAGAGTTAGATTGTTGGAGTCTCCCGTCGGACCGACGGATGAATAGGCAGTCAGGCTTATCTGTCGGTGTGTGTCCTCATATGGGAGAAGAGGCCGATTCTGGATGCACAGCACTTCCCACAAGTGTTGCAAGGGAAAACGTCTCCAGAAGTTGAACCCTGCTTCCTTCGCTCACGCTTCTCTTTCATGGCCAACGTTCTCTTGTTTTCAAACGTCTTTATGCCACTAGAGCACAGCATCCTCCAGCGACAGCGGTCAAGGGCATCAGTTTCCCAGGAAGCGATGTCTATATCACAGGATTTGAGGTTTGTCTTCAAGGTGTCCTTGAAGTGTTTGCAGGGTCTTCCAGGTTCGCGGTGGCCTTCCTTCAGCTGGCCATACAGTAACATCTTCGGGATCCTGCTGTCTGTCATGCGGACAACATGCCCTGTCCAGCACAGGCTTTCGATGCTGGGCAGGCCGCTCCTCTGTAGGACCTGGAGGTTCGTTCCGACATTAGCCTTGTTGTCTGACCAGCACAGGTGACTTTTTTTTTTTTTTTTTTCTTTTTTTTAGTGAGGAGGAGTTGGAAAGGGCAGTCCCTTCCCCACTCTCTCACCTACCGACACTCACAGTCCCACAGGTGCATATTGCAGAGTTAGGTAATGTATTACGAAAACACCTGTTCCTAACCGATAGCTGTTTTTTTGTCTCGAATTTAGTACTTTCCCTTTCAAACAACGATGTTTCGGATAAGACAACCACCGGCCCCCCTTTTTTACAAAATACTTATACAGTTTAATCATGTTTATATATATATCGAAAGCAAAGCATCATGCTGTATCTCTCCACATCACAGATACCATCCCTGTTAGTACAAAGGAAGACGCAGTGTTCACCATGGCGGACTATGGAGCAGCTGATGGCTACCCTACCATGCCGTTGATGAAAGAGATCATTGGTGAGTGGGTTGCTTGGTGGGCTGAATGCGTGATCTTGCTAACTTAACAAGAGTGCACATGTTTACATAGCGAGAGAGGGGACGGAAACACACACACACACACACACACACACACACAGGTATTTACCACAATGACCTATTAAACTGGACCATACAGATCTACTTTCAAACATTGAAAAGGCAGAGGTTTTTGCTGACATGTTTGGTAATCATAGTAGAAACACTGGTTTGTCAGAAGAAAATAGAAAGTACAGAGAAAGCCAAGAGAAAAATGAAGCATGCCAAGATTCAGAGAGCGTAAATCACCTATATATAAATAGTGAAATAACACCAGATTAAATAAAGGAATGTCTCTCAAATCTCGGCAGCAAAAAAACATCAGTTGGTTTAGACGGAATTTCAAACGAAATGTTCAGACATTTGCCTGGAAATTTGACTGATTTCTTATACTTAATTTTAAAGAAATGTTGGTCTGATGGTGACACTCCTCTTGTATGGAAACAATCAATCGTTGTCCCAATACACAAACAGGGCAAACACAGAACAGATAAAAACAGTTATCGACCAATTGCCTTAACATCGCATGTATGCAAACTAATGGAAAAAATTGTTCTAAAAAGACTTGTTCATTACTGTGAGAAGTATAGTGTAATTCTTATAAACCAAGCTGGCTTTTTAAAAGGTAGATCCTCCACAGAACATCTAGTCAAACTGACTACACAGGTAAAGCAACAGTTTGCGAGGAGAAAAAACGTACTAGCGACTTTTTTATGTGAAAAAAGCATACGACCAAGTGTGGCATGCTCGACTTTTATATAAACTGAAAAAATATCAGTATCACAGGCAACATGTATGATTATATTAGAAGTTTTTTGTTGTTGTTGTTTTGTTGTTGTTGTTGTTTTTATCAGACATATCTATACAAGTAAGAATAGGAAATACCTACTCAAACCCCAGACAATTACACATGGGGTTACCACAAAGATCAATAATTTCGCCGATGTTATTGACTCACTTGTGTAAACAAAGTGAGTCTATGTTTTAACCCGGTGTTCGGTTGTCTGTGTGTGTGTGTGTCCGTGTGTCTGTGTGTCCGTGGTAAACTTTAACATTGACATTTTCTCTGCAAATACTTTGTCAGTTGACACCAAATCTGGCATGAAAATAGGAAAAATTCAGTTCTTTCCAGTCATCTTGTTTAAAACAATATTGCACCTCTGGGATGGGCACAATTTTTTTTTTTTTTAAAGAAGCCTAATTATATGCAAACTGCATTTACTGTTATATTTATATTTTTTGTATTCTCTAAACTTGGCACTTTGACCTCTTATTCTGGCACAACAACAAGAGGAGTCATTATTATCATTTTTTGTTCAAACAGGAACTTCTTTTGCTAAGCATGGAATTTTTATTTATTTTGCAAACGTTTTGGTGCAGATAGTAAAAAAGGGAAATTAATCTGTAATTAATGCTAGGGAACTTAATTTATCACAAGTGAGTCTTGCCGGCCTTGCCTCTCTTGTTCAATATATTATTAGCAGATCTACCTAACAAGCTAGCTAAAGATACAGTCTTGGTTCAATTTGCTGATGACATTGTTTATGGATGAAGGTGACAATGAAAAATAAAACGTCTACTAGAACATTGAATTACATAAAGAAAATATACCAGCGAGAACTTGATAAAATCAGCAACTTTATGACAGAAAATGGCTTATCATTGTCCTTGGAAAAAACAAATATGATGCTATTTAATACAGGATCAGACACAGAAAAGCTCCCCGTGTTTACAATAAATGGTACTATCATCAGATATACACAATCTGTTAAATTTTTGGGAGTCTATCTTTCTTCAAAGCTTTCGTGGAATTATCGTATTGACTATATACTAAACAAAGCAAGAAGAGGTCTAAATTTCCTTAAAATAATTTGCAAACAGCACTGGGGGCAAGATACCAAAGCGTTGATATCTCTCGCTACCTCCCTCATACGTTCACGCTTGACATACGCTCAAGAGGTATTTTTCAGTGCTCCACTGCATTTGCTAAAGAAGCTGCAAAGCATTGATTGTAAGGCTTATAAACTCGCTCCAGGTGTGCCCATTCTTACATCAAATTTAGGGACTTACAGAGAAGCAGGTGTTTTATCTCTTGATGAACAAAGGAAAGCTTCAGCCGCGAAATTCGTTATCAAATCTGTCGCATATGAAACATTTTCAAAAGAAGAAGCTAATTTGAGTTCACAAAAAGATTTTGCGACAAGAGCTAAGACGATACAGTCTATGACATCCATTAATACATTTGCATCAGATATCATTAGTGCTACGGAATCAAAAGACAAGCAAATTGGAATGGAAAAGTACCTACTTTTTCACCAGTCCCTGAATGGGAGCAGTTTAAAGCTACCTTTGACATGGATTATAGAGATTTATCCAAGAACCAGTCACCATCTTTGTTAAAACCTGAAGTGCTCTCCCATATAGAAAATCAATATTCAAATTATCTTAAAAAAATATACACAGACGGATCTGTTCTAGAAGATGGTAATTCAGGAGCGGCTTTAGAATAGAAAAATTATACTATATTGGTAGACAATATTCCATTTTCACAGCTGAACTTATTGCCATGCTTATTATATTTCAGACATTCCGAAAACTGTATGTGAAATTTTATTATGTGTAGACTCAAAGTCAGTATTACAAGCTATAGAATCTCCAAATTCAAAGAAGTGAATTGATATGACAATGGAAATAAAACATATTATTCACCAACTGACAAAACAGGGCATTAAAATAACTTTCTGTTGGGTACCTTCGCACTGTGGAATATCTTCTAATGAGTGGGTAGACCAAGCAGCTAGAAGAGCAGCACGTAATTTCGAAGGCGCAATACAACTTGACATCCAGTTAGATCTACATGAACGCATTAGTTGTATAGAAAATGAATCTAGAAATCGATTTAAGAAATTACTTATAGATTCAAATAATCAATATTACCGATGTTGTGTAAACACAAAGAATGCAGCTAATCCCAAACATTTTCTAAATTCGACGCCAGCAGCACATTCAAGACAAATTACAAGTCTGATGTATAGACTTCGTTTAAATGCCTTTCGTACAAAATTTTCTAAAAATATAAAATGTATTCATTCATTCATTGTCCGAGCATATGACAGTTACTTCCAAAAGATGTAGTTGATGACTTTTCTTCCAATATTTCATTAGCCACTGAAAAGATTTTGAATGATTATTCATTGCTTAGAGTGTTTTCAGAAATTTTAAACTCCAGTCCAGTTGGTATCCTCCTTTGATGTATTATAATTAATATTGTTATTTATATTTACATTGTTGTAGGTTAATACTTGTTGATATGCGTATACATATTCTCCTTCCCATGACACCTCATTCAATACACACCACAATCTCTTTAGACTTTTTCTTATAATATACTTTTCCTCTGATACATAACATGAACACTTTTTTACACTAATATTCACATGCATTCCCTTTCCTTTATCCACTACTTTACTCCTTTCCGTCTAAAAACACTTATAGTGAATAGACGTTAAACTGTAGAAAACACACACACACACACACACACACACACACACACACACACACACACACACGAGAGTGAGAGAGAGATGCAGAGAATGAGACAGTGCGTGTGTGTGATTGAGATTGCGAACTTTTGATTATATAAAGGTCACAGGCATCATTACAATTGAAATTGTAAAGAGAGAGAGAGAGAGAGGGGGGGGGGGGCAGACAGACTGTGTGTGAGAGAGGCAAAAGGGGGGTACTCTACGTGAATTAGACTAGTACCCTTTTATGCGATCAGAAGTTGAAACACAATATTTACATAGCCACCCCACTTTTTAATCTGCAGGACTGGTACGGAAGAAACACGGTGAAATCCCCATCCAGGTTGTGTATGAAGACCAGGCCTCCAGTGACTTCAACTCTCTCTTCAGATGGGTTCATGGTCGGTTCTGTGTTCTTTTTCTCTTTCTTCTTTTTTCTCTTTTTTTTTAATTTCATTTTTTAGGGGTGCGAGGGAGAGACTTTTGTGTAAAAACAGAATGAATCAATATAAATTATAATTACCGTTCTTCGTCTCTCTCTCTCTCTCTCTCTCTCTCTCTCTCTGTGTGTGTGTGTGTGTGTGTGTGTGTGTGTGTGTGTGTGTGTGTGTGTGTGTCGGTGATATATCTTAACAAAATTATATTCTCTGAGAATAAACTGTCAGCAAAAAAACAACCACCTAAATCTGTCTTGCATATAGATAAAAAAAAATTTTCTGCACATTTAAGTTTTGAGAATTACTTTACCATTAAATTTCTGTAAACTTTTAAAGACTGTTAGCACTTTTATTTATCAATTTCAGTTAAAATATAACCAATTTTGCTTCAAATGTAAATTGTATTGATGCATAGCCTACATCTACCAGGAGCCGGAAATACATATTTCTGTTTTGTTATGTCATGTAATGGGACATTGCTCAGAATATACTGCTGGAAATTAGATCCATGTACAGAATGACTGTTCGTATCTTAAATTCAGTGTCAAGGTTGTGCAGTTTACAATTGTTTGGAAAGTGGTGTCATAGAAATGAATGACATCAGTGTCTTTGCTGCACGGACGTTGACTTTCCTTTGTATTCGGACAACAAACAAAATGGATGTTCTGCCACAAAGCTAGTATACAACACCAACTATCATAAGAGGAATGGGGATACATCTCCATTCTGAATCAATTGATTTTCTGGGTTGTCGTGAAGAGTGTGTCAGACATGTCCATGTGTGACAGTTTTTCAAAATCGTTTTGTCCCTGTCTTCTGGTTAACATCCATTACATGTTTTATGATGCTCTCTGTTTCGCTGTCTCCCCAGCTTTCTGTAATATCCATTATACGTTTTACTTTATTGCTTTCTCTCTTTCTCCCTCTCTCTCTGTCTGTCTGTCTGTCTGTCTCTCTCTCTCTCTCTCTCTCTCTCTCTCCCTCTCTCAGGACTGATACCGAACCCTTCTTGCTACCTCAACGAGTTCAAGCGAGTGTTTCCGATGGCCTCTGGTACCAGCTTCTTTGAACAGGTATATTTTCCTTTTTGTTTTGACATTAACGAGAATGATAATGACCATGATGATGATGATGCTCATTCTGGTATACAGTTGTTGGTATTGCTGCTTATAGCAAGGTTAGCGCTTAGTTCATGTCACGGTTGGGAATGCACAAAACCAAATAAGGTTGTTTTACAGTATTCCTAACACACTGAATGCACGCGATAAAATCGACGATGTCAAAAACTGCACCACACACACACACACACACACACACACGGACTTTTCGATGTTTCTGCTTACAAGCTAACTTGACAGTGTTATTAGTATGATGTACATGGGGTCCACTGCAACCATGATTATTATTCTTTCCCCACGTTTTATATCAGTTTGTCATTATTATGAGGGCCCTTCAATGAGTCTTGCAGTACAGCAATTCCAGGAATGTTACAAACCTCCTGCTTACTCCACTTTTTCGAAGAACTCCCCTTGAGTTTGTATGCACCTCATCACCCCGCTCAAACGAAGTTGTCATGACGTCAGCACACGTGACCTGGGGTATGTCCATAACGAGACCCCCGAAGAAGCATCTTCTGCACACTGGAACATTTTCCTCTTCAGCTGCTGCTTCACCTCAGGGAACAAAAACCAGTTACAAGGGGCTGTCATGAGAATACGTGGGATGAGTGACCAGTTGTACACCGTTCTCTTTCAGGAAGTCTTGACTTGTGGCAGCGGTGTGAGCTCGAGCATTGGCATGAGGCAGCAAAAACCCTCTTGTTCCACTTCTTGGGTGTCATACTAAAATGCGAAAAGACGCGAAAAGACACGAAAAGACACGCGAAAAGACACGAAAAGACGCGAAAAGACACGAAAAGACACGCGAAAAGACACGAAAAGACACGCGAAAAGACACGAAAAGACACGCGAAAAGACACGAAAAGACACGCGAAAAGACACGAAAAGACACGCGAAAAGACACGAAAAGACACGCGAAAAGACACAAAAATGCACCGGAAAAGAATGTGAAAAGACATGAAAAGTCCTGGAATATCTATTCTGATGTCTTTTCAGATGTCTTTTCGCGTCTTTTAAGTAAGACACGAAAAGACGCGAAAAGATACGAAAACACATCTGAAAAAACATGTGAAAAGACGCATTTTCACATTCTTTTCGGATGTCTTTTCACGTTTTCACATTTTTTTCATATGTCTTTTCGTGTCTTTTCGCGTCTTTTCGAGTTTTAGTGACACCGCTTCTTGGACAGCGTAAACACCATGCTTCATACACCTTTGGGAGGCAGACAGTGGCGTACCACTCAGAGTTTACTGTCCTTTTTTTTTATTTTGAGGGGTCCAGTCGCGACATGGCCTGATTTTCCAAAGAAACAGGCAACCATTAAATTTTGTATGGAATGACTCTCGGAAGGATGGAATGTTGTAGGTGCACTTTCATCTCGAAAGACCCAGACAACTGATTGTTGTTTTGTCTCTGGATCGTACTGGTATACCCATGTTTCATTTCCTGTTATGATGTCTCAAACACGACATGATCATCCGCCAATTTCAGCCCCAGGGGGACTGTCACCCCGTACTGACATTTTGCCTTCCTGAACACAAATGGTTTTACGTAGCAGTCTGAAAGTTTTCTTTCTTCCTTATTATGACCTTGCGGTATATAATGACGTAATAATGACTATCATGACGTCAATAGTTCCTCCCTATTCCATCACTTATTGAAGGGCCCTCGTATTTGTATGTGCTTTTCCAGATTCTTCCTGACAACACCGCTCATTTCATCATTTCCTTAGCGTCAGCTCATTATCTATCCAAGCCGTAAGTGTGTGTGTATGTGTGTGTGTGTGTGTGTGTGTGAGAGAGAGAGAGAGAGAGAGAGTTTGATATGTAATTTAAGAGCAGCATGTAGCGTTTATTTATTTTCGTTATCAAGCGAAGCAAATACACGATTCATTCCTTGACTTTATGGCACAAGGGCTCACTTATTCCAAGGCAATAAAGTGTCAAATGTGTCAAAGTCTCTTCTCTCTCTTTCTAGCACTTATAATTATGTGCGATGTTTAATACTCTTGTGCTATTGAAAAATGATTTATTCTTTGTATCCTTGACTCACTTGTGTAAACAACGTGAGTGTATATTATAATCCAGTGTTCGGTTGTGTGTGTGTGTGTGTGTGTGAGTGCGCGCGTGTATGTATGTGTGTGTGTGTGTGCCCTTGGTAAACGTTAACGTTGTCTACCAATGCCAAATTTGGTTTGAAAATAGTGGGGGGAAAAAACCTTCACAGTCATACCAATAATAGGTCGTATATCTTCCGGATTAAGCCGTATTTCCAGATCATGAACTGTTTATTTCGTTGAGGATCCGGATTCAGAAAACGGTTGGTTGAAAATGGCACGACCTCATTTTTTTCTTGTTCGCAATTAAAAGAAAAGAAATATAAGTTCTGGACAGAACACGTACAGTGACACTAACTACATCGTGGACGTGTTTACTGCATATGAATATTTTAAAGTGGATACTGAATTAACGAGAATGAACAGAAAAGAAAAAAGTTGAACGGACCGTGTCGCAGTTTCCAAGTGTAACAACGTCTGTCGAACACGGATCTTTGCAGATTTGGAGAAAAGGGGTACATGTTGTGTGCTTGAGGTGATGGCAGTGTCTCCTTTACGTGGACTTTAAATTATTTCATAAATGCGCGAGATATACAAAAATAACATGTTTTAAACGGCGTTATGACCTCGAATACAGTAATCGATTTATCACGCTAAAGAAAGTGTTTAAATTTCAATTTTTGAACGTCATTGGTAAATTCGCAGTATTAATAGCGCCGTAAGTGTTCTTACCCTTGACCAAAACGGGCTGCTTTTGTGCCTGCCTTTTTTTTTAATCCGAAGCTTTATGATAAATGAAAACACACTCTCACAATTAAAAAAAAAATTAAAAAATTGAAAAAACTTCTTTAAAAAAAAAAAAAATTATATCGGGTTGGTTGGTTTTTTAGTGTGTATCACAAGCCAGTCTTGAAGGCCTTACTTCACTTGTTAAGTACTATTAATGTAAGATATGTCATTTGGAATGTGTGGAGTGAAGGCATGAAACGTATATATGATGCTTTTACTTTGATGTCTTCATCATATTTTTGATATTTGCTTTTCATAGCGTGTCTCCGAATTGAGTATTTGTATAACTGTATTGTTCTTGGTATGATTTCTCAATTGATATATTAAAGTTTTATTTATCTGTATGATTTGTGTATGTATTGGTTTTGCATAAAAAAACGACATAAAACCACATTCATACACTCAGAAAAAAGACGGAAAAGCTGTGCTTATCCATGAGTAAGCAAAGGTAATTTCAATTGTCACTCTTACCGAACACCCCCCCTCCTCCCCCATCACCCATTGCTCTCTTTGCCCCTCTTTCTGCCCGTCTTTCTTTCAAGTCAGCTAAAGACCTACAGGGCTCTTCTTCATCTCTGACATTCGCCCCGATACTTTTTTTCAGAGCAACAAAGTTCCAGAACTCCCTAGAGCGTTACCCGGACGCCACAGAGGAAGAACGTCAGCTGGTGGAAGCCCAGGGAGCTGAGGACTGGGAGACCTTTCTCTTACACCGTGCCAGAGAACTCAAGTCAGGTCTGTGGTGCATGGTTCGGATGGCAATGGCTGTCACGCTGTCAGCCACTGCTCCCCCTATCACTTTTATTAAAAATTATTATACGGTTATCTGTGAGTGCTGTGATATGACCGCGTTTTGAAAAGATTGCTAATGTGACCAAACAAATCCACCTGCACTTGAGATCTTGAGGTCTGGGAAGTCACAATGTTTAGGGGAGGTGTAATGGGAAGGAGAGGATGGTGTGGAGTGAGCTTAGTGGTTGTCATTAGGAAACTAAATGGCTATTAGGGACCCTCCCAAGGCCGAATTTCTTTTAACCCTGTTGGCCCAGAGATTTGGGATGTAACATGGGCGCGCAAAACTCTCTCCACTATGATCAAATTCATGCCCATACAGTCACAACAGCAGTTGCCTCTTCCGCTGTTCTCATGGCCATATTCATACATACAGTAAACACCACCTTGGTTCTTATAAAAAAAAAAATTTTAACAAGAGAGGCAAGGCCTTCAAGACTCACTTGTGATACACTTTTTAAAAAAATCTAATCGTTAAAATGTGTTCTGTATTTGTTATTACGAAGCTTCGCGTTAAAAACAACAACAAAAAAACAAAAAAATAACCAGATTGGAATTACGTCCCCTAGCATTAATTACAGAGTACTTTCCATTTTTTACTATCTGCACCAAAACGTTTGCAAAATAAATAAAACTTCCATGCTTAACAAAAGAAGTTCCTGTTTGAACAAAAAATGATAATAATGACTGCTCTTGTTGTTGGGTCAGAATATCAAAGTGCCAAGTTTAGAGAATACAAAAAATATAAATATAACAGTAAATGCATTTTGCATATAATTAGGCTTCTTTTTTTTTGTGCCCATCCCAGAGGTGCAATATTGTTTTAAACAAGATGACTGGAAAGAACTGAATTTTTCCTATTTTTATGCCTAATTTGGTGTCAACTGACAAAGTATTTGCAGAGAAAATGTCAGTGTTAAAGTTTACCACGGACACACAGACACACACACACAGACAACCGAACACAGGGTTAAAACATAGACTCACTTTGTTTACACAAAAATAGCGGGAGTATAGATATCCGTTGCAGTATTCAGACAGTTTATAAAGTCCGACGCAACTCCCATTTTGGTGTCATATACTGTTCCATGTCAAACTAGGCCTATCTGATCTGCTTGGCCAGATTTTGCGCGGCTGACAGTGAAAAGTGTGCCCAGTCCGCTCTTAGCCAATCAAACGCCTCTAAAAGCTACAAGCACTGAATTATTCCTTTGGCCAAGGCTCTCGACGCCATCTTGTCAGGTTTATGCTCTGTCTCGTCTTACAGGTTTTTTTTTACACTTTTTTTTTTTTTTTTTTGGCTATTAAGAGTGTTCATTTGGCCTGATTTTCCTGCATGCAGCTTGATTTTATTGTATTCTTACCTTTGTGTTCTCGATTTGACTCTGCCCCCTCTACCTCTCAGTCAATCCTGTCTTTCCTTTATCTGTTGGGGGTCAGATTTTTCGCTGGGTGCCTAAGCACGGTTACCATGCCTCGTACGTCATCCCACGACGGCAGAAATCATGATTGTGGGATTGAGACTCGGCAAGAGTCGCAGAGGCAACACTCGTTCTATTACAACGGTCATGAAGGGGACCGGGGGGAAAGGGGTACGAGCGTTGCCTCCCGAGGTGTCCCAGTGGGAGGCAGGAAAAAGGGGGCGTGGCAAGACCTCTCTTGGCGGTGGGGACTCACGGCTAGGCACAAAGTCTCAAGTGGAGGCCATGCGTGGCTGTTACCCTGGTCCCCACTCAGAGACGGCCCTCAGGGGCTCCATTGCTGTTCCCCCTCCTCCCTCCACTGCCGATCCCTCTCCCCCACCTCCATCTGTGGGAGAGAAAGTTTTGGTTCGGAGGGGGTTGGGGGGGGGGAACTCTACTTTGCCCACCCCAAGCCAAGCCACCCCAGCCTCCCCATGGGAGGGGATTTGGGGCGCATGGCCACCTGCTTTGCAGGTCTTCCCACTATCCAGCCAATCTCCCCTGCTGGGGAAGGCCTGCGCATGTCAGGTGGTTCCCGGGCAGTCAGCCCGCTGGTCTTCTGGCAGGACTGACACCCAGGTCGGACCTGACCTCCCTCCAACTTGGCCAGGTTTTTCCCTTCATGGAGGTCAAGACGCCAGTGACCCTTGGGGTTGGGGTCGCAGGATGGCTGGCGCCCACGGGTGGTTTCCCCCATTATACTCATACTGGGGCACACCTATGGTGCGCGCTGGTTTGCCAGGAACCCCTCGTCCTCTCTCTCCCGGATCCAACCCAGCACATCTCACAGGGTGACACACACAGCCTCGACAAGTGGGATAGACTTCTTGTCGGTCAGGTCGAGCTCCTCGGCCAATATTGCCACTCATTCCACAAATTGGGCCTCTGTCACCCCACAGGTGATCTCCACAGTCACAACGGCCTCCTTGTCAGGACCGACAGCTGCTGAGGGGCCCCACTTGGCCTGGGAGAGCCTGCAGTTTCCACCCACCTAGCCCGCAGTCCTACAGGGAGATGAGTGGGTGTTTGTCCCCTCTCAGCACTCACGGGTCCGTCTTGCATCCAGGGATGCCCTCAATGAGAAGGTGTGGCACCCACCATCCCCAGCATGGTTGGACCTATGGTCCACACACTCTCAACCCTCTTCAGGCGTCAAGGAGGTAACAGTTGCGGCGCAGAATCAACGGCAGAGGAATAAACCACTTCATGTCCGTCCAAGCCGATCGGCCATGTCCAAAGCCAGAAGGCAGCACCCCCAATGACTAGGCCCCAATTCAGCACCGCCAGTCATCCAGCCCCTCCAAGTAGGAAACTTGTCCTGGCATGCACATCAGTGGCGCGCTCTGGGACTCAATGACTGGATTGTGTCGGTGCTAGAGTTGGGGTACATGCTGCCTTGGGCAGAGGACCGCCCACCTCTAAGATCCACTCCTCCTCCTTATGTGCCCAGCTCGGTGGAGCAGGAAAGCATCTTAGAGACAGAGATATAGCACCTACTCCTCATAGGGGCGATATCTCAACTCTTGGACCCGGGCCTCGGTTTTTACAGCCGGTTGTTTGTGATTCCAATGGTCTCGGGAGGGTGGAGACTAGTCTTGGACTTGTCCCCCCTCAACAAATTCCCCTCCAAAATCAAATTCAAGATGGACACACAGGCACAGATTTGAGAAACCATTCAACAGGGCGATTGGGCTACCTCTACCGATTTGAAAGATGCTTATTTTCATATCCTCATTCATCCGGCGTCCCGTCGGTACCTGAGGTTCATGTGGAGGGACAAGGTGTTCTAGGTCTCGGCCAACCCATTTGGTCTGTCCTTTGCCCCTTTCCTGTTTACCAATGTGGTGCGGGAATTGGTGTCCATCGTCCGGTCGGAATCCATTCGTCTCTGTGTGCACCTGGATGACTGCCTCATTCTGGCCCAGTCGCAGGTCCTGTGCCAGAGTTATATGGCCAGACTTCCAGACCTGTGCTCCCAACTGGGCTTCTTCACAAACCAGGAGAAATGCAGTCTGTCCCCAAGTCAGTCCTTCAACTTCTTAGGGATGAGATTCGACACGCGGTCCATGATAGTCTCTCCGACGCCAGATCGCTGGGACCATCTGGCAGGCCTCCTCTGCCAATTGTGCCGTTCCTGCCGAGCAACAGCGTGGACACTTTCATCTCTCCTGGGCATGATGGAGTCCATAGCACCACTCATCCCCCTGGGCAGGGTTCTCAAGCACCCTCTTCAGAGGGCACTGAGGCTACGGCGGTCCCAGAGAACCCAACCATGGGATACCCAGATATGTCTGGGCGAGTGGTTCCTCGAGGTGATATCAGAGTGGCTAACCACCCCTCTTCAGACACAGGGGGTGCCCATAGCCCCACCTACACTTCAGGTGGCACTCTTCACATGGACTCATTCCATGCAGCAGGGACTTGGTTCCCGGAAGAGCACCTATGCCACATCAATGTTCTGGAACTGGAGGCAGTTTGCAGGGCTCTTCTGCACTTCACGGGGGAGGCCACTGGCAAGACCATCCCTTTGTTCACAGACAACACGACGGTTGCATGTTACGTGAACAAGGGGGGGGGGGGGGGGGGGGGGGGGAATGCTTTCGGCAGGCCTCTCCCTGCAGACTGAGGCTCTCCTCCGTTGGTACCACAGCAAGGGCATTGCACTTACAGTGAGACACATAGCAGGAAAAGCCAACATCTTGGCAGATGCACTCAGCAGGTCCAAGAGCGGTGGTTTCGGCCAATGGTGGACCTCTTTGTCACAAAGTTCAACAAGAGACTTCCCACTTATGTCTCTGGTTGCCAACCCGGAACCATGGGCAGTGGATGCTCTGTCTCTAGACTGGAGCAGTCTGATTGCCTACGCGTTTCCTCCTTTTCTAATTCTGTCCAAGGTGATCCGGAAAGCCAGATTGGAACGCCCACAGCTGATTCTCATTGCGCCAAAATGGCCAGCTCAAGCCTGGTATCTCCAGGCCGTGACACACGTCCTACCTCTGGAACTCGAAACCAAACCTCATCTGCTGAGACAGCCTCGTTCGGGGATCCCTCATTCCAATCCTCAGCTGCTCCACCTGCACACATGGCTGCTGTGCAGTTGGAACTGTCAGCACCACCATTGAAGTCTTTGACCCCTCGGTCGGTCTCTGTGTCGGCGGCACTTACTGAGGGGGGTGCCTCCTCTGACCTCTCCATAGTCTCCAAAGCAAGGAGGGTGGGGACTGAGGCTTTGTATGACTTTCGCTGGAAGAAATGGTTGTGGTGGTGTACGGCTCAGGACGTTCCCCCTACTAACCCTACGAGCATGCAGCTGGCCAACTTTCTGGCACACTGCTCGTCAGTTCTCGACCTGTCTGCTAGTTCTGTGCGAGGGTACAGGCCTGCCATCTGTACCGCCATCAGACAGCTAGGTGGTCCATCCTTTGAAGTGGATTTCCTGCTCAGAGAGGTGGCTAGGGGTGCCTCTCTGAAGGAAGCTAGAATCCCCAGGAGAGTGCCCCTGTGGGACTTGTTCCTGGTGCTTGATTTCATTCAAAAGCAACCCTTCGAGTCTTTGGGTACTATTCCTTTCGACTTACCCTCAAAACCACTTTCCTTCTGTTGCTGGTCACAGGCCATCATAGAAGCGAGATACATGGTCTTAGTGGAATGCCACAAGATCTGGCCTTCCACAGAGATGGTTCCATCACCCTCCATTTCCTTCCAGAGTTCCTAAGAACCAAGACCTGGAGGTCCCTTCTCCATCTCTGAAGGTCAGACCTTTGTCTGATATTCTTGCCCAAGACAATGAGGATAGGCATCTTTTGCCCTTGCTCGGTGCCTCAAATACTACTGGGATAGGTCTCGCCACAGGCGTTCTTCTCAGAGACGTCTTCTCATCTCCCTCAATGAGAATTACAAGAAAGACATCGCTGCAGGCACCATTTCCCGCTGGGTTTCCCAAGTCATTCTTAAAGCCTACTCTCATTCTCAAAGGGATATCAGCTGTCTTAATCCCAGAGCACACGAAGTGCAGGCCATAGCCACTTCGGCTACTTTCCAGCACTCAGTGCTGCTGCAGGCATGTCTTGGAAGCAGCCTTCTGGTGGTCTGAGAAACCCTTCATCAACTTCTACCTCAGGGATTTCCGTATGACCAGGGCTGACGGTTCCAAGGGGATTTCCTTTGTCGTGGCTAACACTGCCGTCTTGGTTACAAGGGCTCCCCATGCAAACCAGTAGGCGTTGCCCTCCTCCATTTGCTTTAAATTCTGCATCAGTTTGACATAGTACAGTATAGGACACCACAAGGAGGAGTTTGTATAATACACATGTTTGGTGATACATATACTTACCATGTCAAACTCGAATGCCTGCCCGTCCATCCTCGCGTCTCTGCCGTGGTTCTCATGGGGCATTTTCTCGATGGCCACGGAATGATTCAGCGCTTGTAGCTTTTAGAGGCGTTTGATTGGCTAAGAGCGGACCGGGCAAGACGGGTCGTCTTTTCACTGTTAGCCACGCGAAATTTGGCCAAGCAGAGCAAACCAATAGGCCTAGTTTGCATCAATTTGACATGATAAGAATATGTATCACCAAACATGGAGTATAATACAAACTCCTTTTGATGTTTGCACTTTTGAGTTGAGTAAGCAGACAGCTGCTGTGGCAGTACACTTAACAGACTTTGTCGAAAACTTGAGGATCAAGAAAACAAACTTATCTGCGACGGCTGCTCAGGCTTCAATACTATTACAGATAATAATTAAGTGCTGGTTTAGGTTTACTTGTTTGTTGAAAAGTCAGCCTCTGCATATCAACATCGTGCGAAATGAACCCTTATCTAATTAGGTCAAGAAGACATCAAGAAACTTGCAGTTCAACAGCAACGAATAGAAGAGGGGTTTTTTTTTCGATGAAAAAAGCATCACTTGTAATTTCACTTTCCATGTGACTGGCAAAGCGTTACCTTAATTTCACTTTCTGTGTGACTGACTGCTTTCAAGGGAATGTTATAGTCAGATATAATAATGACAATATACAGCACTTGTATGACGTAAACTCTCCATATAATAGGCTATAAGTGCCTCGCATGAAACAACACAAAAACAATTATGCATAATAGCACACAGCAGCACAAGAAAGCACAGGCCAGCAATAGAAGAATATCTATACTCCAAGATAATACATAGGCCTATACCACAAACTGGAAATATGAACAACCACACCAAAAAGTACATGATTTGTCCTAAACATGCACATACACTCGCGCCCACACACGCACAACACACACACACACACACACACGCAAGCGCACGCACGCATGCACGCACGCACGCACACACATACACACACAAAGAGGGCGGAGTTGATGAGTTACAGAGATCCAGAGGAAGAGAATACCAAACAGAATGCGTTTGATATACTTACGTTTTGCTGTATTTTTTCAGTTTTAATGGCGAGCTAACAATCAAACCTTTTATATGTTAGAACGAATGTATAAATCATCACGTCACTGATGTTGATCTCGCGTGCATCCCTTGGTGTTGACGTCACCTATGACATAACTATTACCTTCACAGGGGGACTGCTGTGTGTGGCCATGCCTGCAGATGACCCAGAGATGAAGATGAATGGTATGCGCCTGAGTTCTCAAGACTTTCAGGAGGGGATGTTGAGAGTGTGGCGCCAGATGAGAGATGAGGGCAAGATCACCCAGGTACTGGATGACTGGGAAAATAGACGGTGCACTGCATTACTTTGTATTCCACCACATTGCCTTGCACCGGCTTGTATTACGTCACATTTCCATGTGTCAGTCGCTGTTGTCTTGAGTCATGTCAGGTCGTAACGTGTCATGTTACGTTGAATTGCACTGCATTGTAATGCAGTCGATGAAACCACTGACAGACCCACAGTAATAAGAAAAATAAGAAAAGGAAGAATGGACATTTATAAAGCGCGTTTTATTTCATGAACACTGCTCAAAGCACTTCACATTTCGTTTCCCATTCCTCACCTCTCCCCACACCCACACCCACCCCACCCCTACAATGTACCTAACCCCACACATACAGAGAGAAAAAAAACATATGTGCCTGAATTCACTCGCACACAGTACCTCCTTTGAACAACCATCCACCCACTCACGACGACCTCTGGAAGACACATCTCTGCAGGAAGCACGAATGCACGAACACTCGCAAGCACGCCACCACACACAAATGGCAACAATAATTATAAAAGATAATGATAATAACGATGGTTATGATCAACATAATGCCTTGGAATATTTATTTCGTTTTATTGTAGGTTAATGATTTACACACCACTGGTGAGCTCACAATTCCTGATCAGTACGTTGGGTTTACACATTGGCCAGAAATCTTTTCTGGTTGTTGTTTTTTGTTGGTGGTGTTGTTGTTTTGCTGAGGTATAGCATCCATTGATCAGCCTGCATGCCTCCTTGAAACTTAAACTAAAAGAAACCAAGTGACGGATTGTTATTCGCCATCATCCTGATGGTGTCATTGGTAGTCTTATTGCCTTTTTGGATATAGTAAACATTATTTTGACATTGTCACGTTTGCCATCGATATTCCATGGTTTAATCATTCTGGTGTTGTTAACATAGTGACTGAAGTGATTGCTCACTCCCAATCTTTTTTCTCATCTCGGTGTTAGATTGGTGCAGTGCTGGATATATACTACTGAACTCTCGCTAAGGATCAGGCATTGAACGCATTGTGAGGAGGAAGAAAATGTATTTAATTCAAGACAAAATGGTCAAATTATGTTTCCTGTCCACGAATCTGTACAATGAGAATTCACCCGTGAACAATTGATGGGATAAATCCCCCCAAATCAACCATAAACAGGGGATGGGAGGAAAACATCAATCTCGATTAATGGGCAATAGTGTTGAAAAAACACAAAATGAACAGTCAGTAATGAGTGCGACCCCCTTGAACCTTGGAAACAGTCCTGCAATGCTTCCTCGTGCTGCAATGCCTCCTCGTGCTGCAAAGGAAGTTTTGTACCTGCTGCTGGAGAATCCTGTCCCACTCCTCCTGGAGAGCAGTCCCAAGCTCAGGTAATGTACAATGCTGGTTGTCACTGGTATACACGGCTTGTCCACTGACGTCCCAAACATATTCAATGGGATTCTTTGAATTCCTACGTCCTGAAAGTATTGGTTGACGACACGAGCATGGTGAGAGGGCTGATTTCTCCTCGTATAGGCACGTCGTCGTCCATTCGCTAAAGATATATACATAGCTTTGCTGTGACCTCCGGCGTGCATCAGGCAATCACGTTTCCATGTCTGTCGATAAATCTGAGGTCTGCTGTTTGTTACATGCCAGTTTGTTAATCCTGGGCCGTCCTCTCTTTTTTGGCCTGTAGGTGGGTGTCCAGTTCAGAGCTTTGCATGCAATTCTTGTTGAGGCGGGGCTGGGGGAGTGGTGGGAGGGGGAGGGGGGGCCTCAGAACATATCAGCCATTTCGCAAATCATGGTTGACACGAAAGGCCGACAACCAACACACATGTTTGTTGTTTGGTTTGTTTTGTTTTGTTTTTCAAAATAGAATCCGGGCTTTCTGGGCCTTCCCAAATACAGTAGACTGAAGAAACTTTCCAGCTACGTTCGTGGCTTTGGAGAGGTTGATGGAAGTATTTACAGCAATATTTCGCAACACGCGCGGTTTAAGCCCGGAACATGACATGACATGAGTGTCGACTTATCGGGGGCTGGGAACTTTACTGGGGCACAAGAATTGGGTGGACGTGTGCGAGGAATCCATCCACTCACACGAGGTCGATTTAAGCTTGGAAAACTTACAGAGATAAAGAAGACGGCTGGACGGGGCCGAAGAAATGTGGCGACTTACACAATGGGTTGACTTAATTACATAAGGTCGACTTGAGTGGGGACAACTGTATTTTTTTTTTTTTTTTTTTTAATACAAGAAACATGATTTGACCATTTTTCCTGATTAAAAAAAAATTGTCATCACAGTACGCTTAATGTCTGATCGTTAGCAAGTGTTGAGAAGTACATTATCCGTTCACCATCACCACGCTTCAGTCAAATATTACCCGTAGATATATATATTTTTGTTCACCACCCATGTTCAGAATTCAGTCATTCCTCTGATGCATACATTACCACTCCTGTTGCTAGTTTTCCATTGTCATTGTTTGCGGTTACAGGAGGAATTTGTGGATACCAACTTTTACCGCAACATGCCATATCTGCGTGAGGTCAGAGCCCCGTTTGACGATCCCAACTCCAAGGTGACCAGGGCGGGTCTGAGTCTCTCGCATGCTGAGTTGGTGTTCATTCCCTGCCAGGAACAGTTGAAATGGCAGAAGAAGCTGGATGAAGGTAAGAAGGCAGACTGGACGATTTAACTGGAGACATCTAGACATAGGTCACCTGAGAACCAGCCGCTGTGGAGAAATGGTCAGCCTTAAGGACAGATGAATGGAAGGATGTGGATTCAAGCCCTGTCAGAGGTTGGGTTTTTCTACCTGTGGCCTCCCCCTAGCCAGAGTTGAATTTGCTATGGGATCTATTGGGAAGACTGAAACCACACAATCCACTTTTTAAGAAAAGCTCTCGGGAATGTTGCTAAAAATTTCCTTACCAGCGCTTCAAGTGTCTGCCCCAACCAAGCCTGGTTGGCACTGAAATATATTATGAAAGGAAACCTTGTTACGTATTCCTGAACCTCCATAACAGTACCATCATCATCATCTCACAGTATAATCATCGTCATCTTCATCATCAAATGGTGAGCTCAGTTTCAATCGCCCCAGCCCCGATCCACTCCCATCGGAGTCTTTGGTGTCTGATGAAGGTGGACAAAACCATATCGAGGTCATATGAAAGATTTGCCACACGGGTTGGATGTGATATCACTTGAGACATTCTGTCAGTATAGTGGATAATACTGCAGACAAGTCACTTGGAATATCGTCATCATTATCATCACCGTCGTCAATGTCATCATCACCAAGCTGTTATATTACGTTGTGAAAAATACCAGTAATCATGTGCATCCAACTGGAACAGCCCCGCTGCATGTACTGTGTTTGATTTTATTTTCCCTGTTTGTGATCTGCACATTCATTTCCATATAACATAACAATAATGATAACAATCATCGTTATCATCTAATTTATAATGATATGAACAAGAACAACGAAAATATTAAATATAATGATAATAATTATTTGTATTTGTATTTCTTTTTATCACAACAGATTTCTCTGTGGCTATACTTCCACTATAAACCATCTCATTTTTTTAAGATAACACTCGGGTCTCCAAAGCTACCCTTTCTACCAAAGGCCTCTTTTCCTATATCCATCTAGCTATTACTTCTTTTTGTTAGCTCCCTCCACCTCTCTGTTATTTGGTCTTTCCACTTGTCTTTCTTGTCAACAGAAGGTGTTGACGATCGCGCCACCTGGGCCAAAAATGTCGTCAACAAACACAGAACATGGTCCAGCCATGCCTTCATCCGGGGACTTTCCAGCACGCGCAGCGCCGCTGTGAAAGAGGCTGTGGTGGACGAGCTGTACCAACGTCTGGAGAATGAGTTCTTAGCTCAGGACCCTAGGGAATCCAAACTTGGACATCTCAATGTTTTCATTTTTGTTCGCAAAATCTGAGATGGATCCAGTCTGTGGCTTTGCACACGCCCACAGACAGAACCGTGACTGGTTTACGTAGAACTTCACGCCAAGAGACGCTTGTCTGGGAACTGTTACACAAGTTGTTTCTAAGGTTCTCTTCACCAGCATTTTTTTTTTCGCTTTGTATATAATCTGCGTAACATTTTCTAACAACGAAATTTTTAACACACCAGGCGCACTATTTTGATAATGTAATGATGCCGCTCAGTTTGTGGCGAACTTGAGATAATTATATATCCTTAATATATTCATATATTTCATGGAGTATCTAATGTGGTGGTTACTTATCTCCCGTTGGGTGTTAGCACACACCACCACCATCCCTTCACCCATCAGTCCTCTGTCAAGCACATGCATAAGCAAGAAACAGACACATCCCTCTGTTTCTGCTCGCCTGCACGAACTCGTTTTGACTCACCTGGTGAGCAGCTCTCTCTCTCTCTCTCTCTGTATGTGTGTGTGTGTGTGTGTCCATGGTAAACTTTAATATTTTCTCTGGAAATACTTTGTCTGCCAGTAGCAAATTTGGCATAAACATGGTAGGAAAAAATCTTCAGTCATACCAGTAATAGGTTGCACGTCTCCCGAGTTTAGCCGTATTTCCAAATCATGAACGGTTTATTTCGTTGATGGTCGTTCCGGATTCCGAAAACACTCTTAGCCCTCTGCAGCTGCCCGAACGAAGACTGTCTGGTAAGAGGACGCCATGACCTCGTTTTTATTGTTCGCAATTAAAAGCAAATAAATACAAATTCTGGACAGAACATATACTGTGACACGAACTGCATTATGTGTAATCCAGCAAAAGAACAAAATAAAAAAGAGAAAAAAAGGGAGGGGGGGGAAGACACACACACGCGCACACACACACACACACACACACACACACACACACACAAAAGCACAGCTGTTGTAGTATACACTCATCAAGTCCGAAATTATGTGGCCTTCCATGCTCTGCTCTCATGGTGACCTGAGTTTCGATACCCTTCCACTTCCGTGCTTGGGGTGAGTCCCTTCAGTATCTCCAGTGTTGACAGATTCATGGGGGGGCTGTTGTTGGCGGGACCTGGTGGCGGTCTCCACTCGTGGAGGGATGCTCACTCAGATTATTGTCGTCTGTGGGGGGCTTAGTAGGTGGTGTCCTGAGTACGTTAAATCAGAACAGACACTACGGAACACCACTGGAATGACTCAGCTGCAGTGCAGGGTCTCCTCTGCTGTGTAGCCTATAGGCGACTGTCAACGCGTGCAAAAGCGGACGTGAACCCGCCCCGCAATACTCCACTAGGCCTACAGGCGCCACAACACAACGAGCCCACGCAGAAATAAAATTATGTAATGCTTTTCATGAATATGTGTATACAACAATATAATTTTAAAACAAGAGAGGCAGGGCCTTCAAGACTCACTTGTGACATGCACTTACTACAACAATTGAATCAAAACACACAAAAAATCAATTGTAAAACAAAAGTCCTGTGCATCTCCCAACATAGAAAATATAGACCACACAAAGTTGTGTTGGATTTCACATTGGTTTTTTTGTTTTTTGGTTTTTTCCACTTTTCTTTTCAAAATTATAGTCACAAAGGAAACAAAATCATTTCTAACTCACACTTGCTTTTATTTAAATGAAAGAGGAAATGCACCGAAGTATGACCAACATACAGACACACACAGACACACACAAGATAGGTAATAAAGTTAAGTTACATTTTATACATGTATAAATATATAAGATGTAACTGAACTTTTTGTTAAACTATTATGTAATGCATTATAAGCTTAATCATAGAGAAAACAATTAATATAATGTGAAAAAACTCAATGTGGGTATTAATGTGCCTGTGTGCTTTATGATTACAATTAGATTAGTATTAGAAAAAATTACATTCACAACACATTTTCATCATATTACAGATTTTTGTGATAACCCTGATTCAGTAAGACCCAACACACACACACACACACACACACACACACACACACACATATATATATAATCATAATCTAGACCATTTTTTAAAACAGTCACTCTTTTTCTGTTGTAAACTTCAAAGTCATGCATACAACTATTTGAGTATGCAGCTGCATTATATGCTCACACATGAAAATAAAAATTCAAATGATAAATATAGGTCAGTTACATTTTATACATGTATTTATATAAATACATAAGATGTAACTGAACAGTGAGCTTTTTACTGTGTATGAAAAAGAAAAACTGTTAATTACATAATTGTAAGCTGATAATTGTTGAGAAAAAGCGTAATACAGTGTGAAAAAATAAATATAGATATTAACAATGGATGCCTATGCGTTTCAAATGATTGTTAAAACTCAAATTTGCTTTAAAAATAAATATAGATATTAACAATGTGCATGGCTATTTGTTTCAAATGATTGTTCAAACTCGAATTTGCTTTTTGTTTAAGTGAAAAAGGATTCAACTTCATATAAGAAATAAAGTTCAGTTACATTCCATAAACAAGATGCATGGTTCAACCCCCCGGAATGGATCAGTCAGGCCAGGGTCTGTTTCCCAGCAGTCTCAAATCAGTTATGTAAACTGTTATCAGTCATACTATATGATTGTTACAGAACCTCACACACACACACACACACACACACACAGATACACACATACGAACACAGCAAACAAATCTTTCATTTAATAAATATCTATGTATCCTCATGTATAAAGATTTTTTTCTTGTAATCTGTGTGTGTGTGTGTGTGTGTGTGTGTGTGTTGCACCTCTAATTCAGTAAATACATTCCACATTTGAACCTATTCTGTGTTCAAAACATGTGTACACAAATACATAATATGATAATGTTTGAACAAAAAATGATAAAAATGACTGCTCTTGTTGTTGTGTCAGAATATCAGATCAAAGTGCCAAGTTTAGAGAATAAAAAATATAAAAAATTATAACAGTAAATTCAGTTTGCATATAATTTGGCTTCTTTTTGACTCACTTGTGTGTTATAGTGTGCCAGCAGTGTCACCCCCTTACCACCCACACTCTGTCCCCTCCCCCCCCCCCCATCCCTTCACCACCACCACCACCCCCTCCGCCCCCCACCCCACCCCTCCTTATCTCCCTTCCCGCTCCATCCAAAGTCCAGTCTTTGAGGTTGTGCCGACACCACGCCACCCTCCCTCCTGCCCCCCCCCCCCCCCATCCCCCCCCTCCTCACCCCACTCCCTAGTCGGCGCCTTTGGTCCGCGACACCGCGTCACCAGTCCCAGCAGTAGGCCAGGAAATTTAGATTAAAATTTGCTTTAGGCCAAAATGTCTGCAACAAAACCGTTCTTTTTACGATAAAATAGAATAAATCATACTGATCACACTGATATAAAGTTGGCCACTATAGGGGGGCGGGAACATAGGTAGATTTTGATTTTTAATGACCAGAATCGAATATTTTTATTACTTCTGCCTGTGCGCAAAGAGTCGCAAGGCAAGCACAGGCGAAGGTTACGCAAGCGCGGTATAAGGGGTCGCCAGAGGAAAGCGTTCAGCGCGGTACAGTCCATGTGACTGGCTGCTGCCGTGCTGATGCTGATCTGTGAGCAGGTCACTGAATCTGAACAATAAGCTAGGAACAGAGCTCTTTCGGGTCAAAAGGAAACAAACATTTTCAATTTCATGTATTTTATACTAAAGTGGTAGAAGACGCAAATCCGCTTTTATGAATGTTTTCCAGTTTCCTACCATTCATGACATATCATAGAGAATGAAATCAGTATTATACCGACTGCAAAGGTGAATTTACAAAGGCAGCATGGGATCATTTAGTTCGTAAGTACAATTTTATTGATATTTTACGCAATGCACAACTTGGATATACTCCATGCTCCGCTTATTAACGTGTAGAATATGAATATCTAAATATGTGTTAACCCGTTTCGGTTTCAATGAACATTATCGGCGCTATGTCCAGACAATAAACTGGGAAAGTATGGAGGGCAGATGTTGGCAAAATTGAACATCATGTCTTGATGTGAAAAGAACGGTATGAAATACATATTTTTCTTTGGAAATGAAGCGGTATTTGTAAATGTGACTCACGAACCCTGGCGCAGTAGACGTCGATTTAGTGTGGGATATAAATAATAATCATAATGATAACAATGGAGCATATATTTTATTAATGATTATGTAAAACCTTGTAACACGTGTAACATTGAATCCAAGTTACCTAAACTAACTTTCCCGACGCAGATGTTTGAATTACTGGATTTATAATAATAATAGTAGCGAATCTATCACGCGATCCTTAGCCAATGCAATGCATTCAAACAAAACCTGTGCAAAATTATGTATTTTATTAATTATTACCTAAAACCTTATGACATATGTAACATGGAACCCAAAATACCTAAACTAACTCCTCCACCCTGGATGATTTTATTTTTCAGAAACACTGCAGGCACTCCATTTTCACATCAATTCTCCCCAGTGTTTCGTTCCACACTTCGTCTATCTTGTGAACTGATAAACTAGTTTCCATCATTTCGTGATAAAACTTCACCAGACAGCAAAAGCCAAAATCAAGGTTATTTAAGGGGGTGATTTTTTGCTTTGAACTTTCTTGTTTGGAACTTTTGATGCAACAAGTCTTCAACTGAAAACAGTCTTACTGAACTACATGCGTTGACTTGGTTCGAAATCTTACGCCAGTATCCGTACATTACCGCATCTCGCCATGTGTCAGAAACAGTGATTGTGTCTAAACTTAATCGGATCAGAGATAAAGTACAAACAAACCATAGCAACGACGAAATTAACATACACAGTTTTATTGTTGTTGTTGTTTTTAATATAGCAACCACGGGGTGCGAATGAACATATCGGAGATTTCCGTGTAACATATGTACATCTCACACGCTGTCAGAAACAACACATTCTCTGAATCTGTGTTCAAACACACACGATTGAAGGGTGTTTGTCAAACCGATTTACGCTTTCCCACGATGAATCCACATGATTTATGTGGAAACAGTTCTAAATTTGTTTACATGTATATTTTTATTGGGTCGTTTACATGCAATGAAGTAACATAGAAAAGCGGAACTGAAAATTAATATGCGACGTCGATTTAGAAAATGAGTGTATGTGCTACAGAAGATAGATGTGTTGACCACCTGTTGCAAGTAAAGAACGTGTAGTGTATTCATGAATTTGCTTGCCTTTGAATGAATAAAAATACGTCAAGAGGAATGGGTTGTTTACGTCTGTCACGCGGGTTTTTTTGCGTAATATTTCAAACTTAATGTACCATTTTTTACTGATGATCACTGTTTTATTATCACAACGAGTGAATATAGATCAGGTCTGTATGTACTGGATTTTAATCAAGTTTGTACTTATTTGTTTCTGACCACTTCATGTTTAGACACATTGCCATGTCACAAAATGGCGCCGAAATTTGGGATGTTTTGTAAAATTAATTTTCAACACATTTAAGACACGAGAACAAACCATATTCTCACAAAATTGTTGCAGACATTTCTCTAATGAATTGTAATCCTGATAACATGTGAAACATTTGAATAATCATTCTAAACACGTGTTTATACTGAATCAGACTGAGAGACCCCCGTTTCCAACAAAGTTCTGGAGACTGACCCATTTTCATTTTCCAGGCAGTCTTTGCTCTTCATGACTATCTGATGCACTTCACTTTGCCACCTTCATACTCCAGCCAGATACATTTTCTTTCCCATGCTAAACCGACGTGTCTACTGCGGCAGGTTCGTGAGCCACATTTGCAAATACCGCTTCATTTCCAAAGAAAAATATATATCTTTCATACCGTTCTTTTTACATCAAGACATGATGTTGGTCGATTTTGCCGTCATCTGCCTTCCATGCTTTCTGAATTAATTGTCTGGACAGTGCTCCGACAATGTTCATTGAAACAAACCTGGTTAACAGGTATTGAGATATTCATATACTACACGTTAATAAGCAGAGCATGAAGTATTTCCAAGTTTGTGCATTGCGTAAAATGGCAACATAATTGTTCCTGCGAACTAAATGATCCCGTGCTGCCTTCGTAAATTCACCTTTGCAGTCAGTATAATACCGATTTTATTCTTTATGAAATGTCAGGACTGGTAAGAAACTGTAAAACATTCATAAAAGCAAACTTGCGTTTTCTACCAATTCAGTATGTAATAGATGAAATTAAAAATTGTTTCCTTTTGACCCCAAAGAGTTCTCTTATTTTCTGTACGGTATCTGTCATCTGCCGCAGTGACCTACTAATGGAGGTTTAGGATAGCATCAGCGCGGCAGCTGTCAGCCACAAGTACTGCACCGCGCTAAACGCTTTCCTCTGGCAACCCCTTATACCGCGCTTGTGTAACCCTCGCTTGCTCATGCCTTGCGGATCTTTGTAAGGCGCTCTCTCATGGCCAAATGTGTGAGAAATGATTATTAAAAATCAAAATCTAATCATGTTACCGCCCACCTACAGGGGTCAAGTTTATATCAGCGTGATCAGTATGATTTATTCTATTTTATCGTGAAAAGAACGGTTTTGTTGCAGACATTTTGACCATTTTTGTATCTGTCCTGGACTACTGTAGGAACACGTGCGGTAGTGCGAGATCTGCCGCAATCCCCGTGCTGAGCGGAACATCCCATGTGGTCGTTCCCCATCTCCCCTTTCACAAACACGGCTCAGCTAGATGGCGGGACTTCGGAACGTAAGCTAGGAAGAATTTATGCTAATGTGAACTTTGAGCAGGCCGGCTAACATGCCCAGAGTTGTATTGTCCCGTCTCCCCAATCTCTTTGTGACGTAAACGGGTGAACTTGTCATAGAATGTGTATAGCCAAGTGGGTAGAATTGTAGCAAATCAGAACAGTCTGTTGAATTGGACGAATTGGGATCAAGCAGTGAATCTGTCAGTCATTCACAAAGCGTCACGAGGACAAGCAAAGATTGATTATTTTAGTTCAACTAGTTGGGGGAGTGAGTGTTGTAGCTTATATTAGTATGCACAGTATGTTGTGGGAAGGGATAAAAACCAGTCAGCACAGCCAGTTCTCAGCTGTCTCCCAGAAAAACTGACTGACACAGGGTGACTGACTGATCAGTGATGTGAGGTGCAAAGAAATCCTTGGGCTGTGAGTATATGACTTGTAATGGTTTTATGCTATGTTGATAACTTAGTTGTGTTGGGAAACTATGTTTTGTGTCGGTGAGCAGCCAGTTTAAGTTGATAAGTTGATCTTGTGGCTTGTGGAAAGAAAAGGGGTTAATGTGAAAGCTACCCACTGAGAGAAAGACTGGCCTAAATCTTTTGAGTCCCCCCCCCCCCCTGCTCTTCTATTTGGTTACAGATATCTTGTTCTGTATTTTTGATGTATTACTTATTTGTTTTGTATAGTAGGTGGTGTTGGTTCAGTGTGAACTGAACAGATCTATAGGCTAACACACAATGTCAGTGTGTGTTGAGGATTTTTCATGTGTGTGTGTGTGTGCACATGGGGGTAACAGCAAGTGTTGTGGAACACATGTTTGATTTGTTGATAGTTCTGGTAACATGTGTAGGAGTTGTGCTTTGTGTCAGTGGTTTACTTTGTTCAGACAAAGTGGGAAAGCACAGTGTAATGTGGATAATGAGTTGATTAACAATGAGAGCACTGAGGGTCAGTGCTATGTTGTTGCACATTGCTGTTTACCAGAGATATGTTAGAAGTAATAATTTCCTTACATGCACTTGTGTCGGTGGTATACTTTGTGAAGGCAAAGAGGAGATTTGTTTGGTCATGGTAACACACAGTTTTATTATAAGATGGGTAACATGAGTTGGAACACAGGGTTGAATTGGTCAGTCATAGGTATAGTGTACAGTATTGTATGTCACTGTTGGTGACAGGTAAGCTTAATGAAGCTTGTATTTCCTCACATAGATCTATGTGTGAGAGGAGTACTGGTGGACATGTGATGAAAGGTGCTGAGAGGGTATACGCCTTTTATGTCAGTGATTTCCATATATTTGAGATTTTAACTGACCTGGGTTTTGGTTGTGTGTTTGTGTTTCAGGTGTGCTGCTTTAGGTGTAGGGTGAACTTTTTACTGTGTGCTGCTTGTAGTTGTAGATGCTGCTTGTAGGAAGTACTTAAAGTAGGCAGTGTGTGCTGCTTTAGTGTGTGTTGCTTAAACAAAGTTGCTTTTACTAAGTAGGGTGAACTGCTTAGTGTGTGTGCTGATTTCCCATGTATATTGTAAAAGTAAACACTATAAAAACCACTCCATGTGGCCCTGCTATTGATGTGAGGAGAGAGTGAATGAGTGCAAGTGAGTGAGTGCTTCATTAGACTATTCTATATCCCCCCCCCTGCATAACTCCTCTCTCTCTCTTGGAATCGAACCACACACTCTCAAACACTTTTTACATGTGTAAACAAAGTGAGTCTATGTTTTAACCCGGTGTTCAGTTGTCTGTGAGTCCGTGGTAAACTTTAACATTGACATTTTCTCTGCAAATACTTTGTCAGTTGACACCAAGTTAGGCATAAAAATAGGAAAAATTCAGTTCTTTCCAGTTTAAAACAATATTGCACCTCTGGGATGGGCACAAACAAATAAAAAATGAAGCCTAATTATATGCAAACTGCATTTACTGTTATATTTATATTTGTTGTATTCTCTATACGTGGCACTTTGATCTGATATTCTGACACAACAACAAGAGCAGTCATTATTATCATTTTTTTGTTCAAACAGGAACTTCTTTTGCTAAGCATGGAATTTTTATTTATTTTGCAAAAGTTTTGGTGCAGATAGTAAAAAAAAGGGAAATTACTCTGTAAATAATGCTTACCGTTTACCACGCACACACACACACAGACAACCGAACACCGGGTTAAAACATAGATTCACTTTGTTTACACAAGTGAGTCAAAAAACGGCAGCAGAACTACAGCCTTATTCCTCCCACATAGTACCACAAGGGCACTGATAAGTGAGATAACAGCCATTCTAATCAGCCATTAGGTCCACTGAGGTACTGCATCTCAGTCTCACTCTCACCACTCTCAGTCCAACTTTCTCTCACTCACTGTCCGCAGGTAAAAAAAAAAAATAAATAAAAAAAAAACACCGTCAGGAACGACAACTGACCAGGACACTGGAAAATTAGATAAACATTAAATAAAATAAACCGGAAGTACAGGATAGTCTTTCTTTTGTTTGTTCACGATAGGACATCGGACTCATGAACACAGAACTGTTGCTGACGCTGGCGGACTGAAGACAAGCACTCGGCAGTGCGGAATGTCAGTGGAGCCCTCAGCGGATCCGTCGCCGGTACTGAGAGGCGGATGATCTGGAACCACCATGTTACAAATCAAACTTCGACCAAACTAGCGGCAGCCAGGAAGGAGCGCATCGAAAGACATTGGCAACCCAAAACTATTGATGAATAATGATATTTCAAGAGATATCAAATTTTTTACAAATATTAAGAAAAACATACGGGTTTTTTGTTTGTTTGTTTTTTTGTGTGTGTGCTGTTGTTTTTTTGTTTTTGTTTTTTGTGGGTTTTTTTTGCTGGTTTTGTTGTTGTTTTTCATCAATGGTTGCCCGCATCTTTCCGCACAACTCGCCCCTTCGACGCCGTAAAAATAGACCAACAGACCCTTTCTTTCCAGTGTTTCACATGTCATAAATACAATTCATCATTTACCATACTCAGCAGTATTGTTTTTTTCCACAAGCATGAATTTACTCCCGATGTTAACTCATGGCGTCTAGTTGGACGCGCTCCTTAAACCTTAAAAAATATCCAATAAAATTGTCTTGAGCATGTGAAAAGCAAGATATATTACCCCCCCTTCCATTGAACTTCAACTTGAACAACTACCGCTTGGGCAGACAATGTCAAAAATGTAGCTCCTCCCCAATTCTCAAATTTCAACTTACTTACATTTCCACTCATATTGTATAAAAACTTTCACAATAAATAACTATTATAGAAATGACTGAAGTATGGTCACAACAAACCGGAGACAGAAAATATAAACGTAACAATGAAACATGAAGAAAAACAATACATAAACAACAGGTCTGGAACACAAGCTCCTACCTAGAGCGACGTGACGTTGCACCACGACTGGAACGGAGGCACCAACACCTCGAAGACGCGCGCAAGGCAGACACTTCGATCCACGATGCTGTCAAACGTGGAGACTCCCTGACGGGACCAAGGACAAAAGCCACTCACTGGCCAACGCACAATGTTCTGTAGATGAACGGACGGGTGCTTACAAAGAAACAGAGAAACGCAGTACAGTCCCATCTGGCGGACATGGGGTCGTTTACAGAGGGTAGAACGAATCGCAGCCGCTAAGCGCTGGTTCCATCACCAAGAACTGACTCCCTTCGAGTGAAGATAGGGGAAAACGGCGAGGAGCATTGGAAGTACTAGAACTCCGCTCACTCAGTTTCATGTATATATTTTTTGTTGTTGTTGTTGTTGTTGTTTTTTTGTTTTTGTTTTTTTTTGTTTTGTTTTGTTCAGTTGCACGAGACGCTTATAAAACATACAAAACATGATACAACAACACGATCTCTCTCCACGCTCGAACGCCCCGCCACCAAGGGGAACACGCAAAATGAAAAACATCGTGCACGCACATAAGCAACACACCCGCCTCTAAAAATAATCCAGCGACCTACCAGCCTCCGCAAACTTCGCCTGCCATGAGAGAAGAAAGAGGGGATGAGAAGGATTCGAACCCCTCCGTGAACGCAAAAGAAAACAGTGGGACCATCATGTCGTCCGTGACAGCGACCTGATATCAATGGTTCCCTGCGGACTACCGATGCTAGGATTGTGACAGACGAACCTGGGTGGGTCATGTAAATAGGACTGAATGAGCGGCGTGGGAGAAGTGTCACTGAAACGGTGCAGATGATAAAGAAGGAAAAAAAAAGAAGAAAAGCAAAAAAAAAGAAAACTATCGTAGGGAAATTTCATTCTTTTCCTTTTTTTCTGGTGGAATATATCAGCATCATATAAACTGTACCTAAAACAATGTTCTATCTATTGAAAAACAAAGACAAGTATCGAATTCGGCTATAATTCATTTCACATGATTAACTAGTTCAGTCTTAACGAGAGAAAGACGTCACACTGTGTGCCTACCACCTTTGGACAGCTCGATAGCAGGTTTACTATACGCTGTATGAGGGGCATAGCCCTTGCTGCTGGTACCATGTAACCCATTACTACCTGCCGCATGTGAAGTCTCCCAACGACAGACCAGGCGGAGGAGGAAACCTTTCCCAACGGCTGTGAAGGCGGAAGAGGATGACCAAAGGACACGGGGAGCTCTTATCCTTGGCTGGAAGTCCTCCTAGGAGACGGAACTCCGAAGAAAAAACTTGCACCTGCTGAGGCCGTCCTACACGTGGCAGTATCTGCACCTGTGGGACTGTGAGCGTCGGTAGGCGAGAGAGTGGGGAAGGGACTGCACAACTCCTCTTCACTAAAAAAGGTCACCTGTGCTGGTCAAGCAAACAGGCTAATGTCGGAACGACACACACAGACAAATAAGCCTGCCTGCCTACTCATCCGTCGGTCCGACGGGAGACTCCATCATGATTCGACAATACAATGGAGTTAAAGCCAAAGAAAAATATTCTAAAATATTATAGAGCGTAGATACAGAGGTGGGAGGAGAGAGAGAGAGAGAGAGAGAGAGAGAGAAACAGAGAGAGATGCATACAGACAGATAGACAGGGAAACAGACCTAGAGACAGAGACAGAAATATGATAAGAGAGACGAAGATATGAAGAGAAAGACAGAAGCAACATAGAAAGGCCCATGCAATAACAATACATACTCACTTGATCACAACTACAGCCCAACAATGTCAAACCAAACATGCAACACCCACACATGTGGAGTGATGGCCAAGAGGTAACGCGTCCGCATAGGAAACCAGAGAATCTGAGCGCACCAGTTCGAATCACGGTACAGTCGTCAATATTTTCTCCTTGGTCTCTGACCGAGAACAGTCCATATCATTCAGTTAATCACCTCATACACAAGCCCATACGGCAGCATAGGTCTCCTCACACACACACACACAAACACGCAGGGCGGAAGTGCAGTTAAACTGAGGCCGTGAAGAGATGAATAGCGCTGTCCATAAAGAAAGAGGCTTGTGACCGTAAGTAGGTCGGTGGGGTTCTGGTCTGATGATTTTTGACAATCCACGCACATTGTGTGTTTGCCTACGTGTCTGCAAGGTGCGTGCCTATAGGCTGGTGGGGATTCTGGTCTGATGGTTTTCGCAAACCATGCAGATAGCTTGTGGCGATAAGCCGGTGCGCGTTTTATGGCGTAATATTGAGCCGTCGAGCTCAATGCTTTTCCAGCGGGGAAAATAAAGAATCCCAGTGATTGTGAACACACACACACACACACACACACAAACGCACGCACGCATGCACACACATACGCGCACACGCACACACATGCACACCGTGGCACACACGCGCACACGCACACGCACACATGCACAGTGTATGTGTGTGCCTACGTGCCTACAAGGTGTGTGCCTAAGATGTGTGCCTAAGGTGTGTGTGTGTGTGCTGTGCTGTGCTGTGCTGTGCTGTGATGACGTAGGCTGCGGAGCGGGTAGAGGTGGAGGAACAGGATCAAGAGGGATGAACCTGAGATCTCTCAATGTTGAGTCAGACCTGTCCTCGGAACGGGACGTCATCTGTACTCTAAAAAAAATTGGAAAAAAAAGGAGGGATTCGCCAATTCCCAACCCCCTGTTCCAGACCAGGGGAGCCTGAAGACGGCCTCCGGACCGAACGACACAGAGACTGGGTGGGTCTCCGTCAAGACCCAGTCAAGCACAAAAAACGGCCCTCGGGCCAAATGAAAAGAAAAGGGTAAAAAGAGTAGGATTCCGCACAGACCCAACAAGGCAGTTACGATGACTGGATCTGTGCTCAGTGGGACCCAAAACTCCTGGAGGCCCTGGTCAGCCCGTGGTCATAGAAGACGTCGGGAACAGCAAGACAGCCTTAAGGCTCTCACCTGGAAGCCAGCTGACATTCTGCGGGGCCTGGTGCGCTCCGTTCGGACCATCAGTCAGACCTCTCGGTCTATTAAAATTAAAAATAATAATAATGATTTTTTTTTTTTTAAAGGGAACGGGTGCAATAGCCAACTCCAACAGACCAAGCTGCTGAATCTGACCACGGAGCGGGAGATGGCGGTATGGTGCTAGGTACCCGTCCCCACTGTGGAGGGTGGAGGGTGTCGTTAGTGACGTACCCACGAACGAATCAATGGACGATTTTCAATTGAAAGTCGAAAACGTCCTCCAAGGACAACCGAAATTAAAGACGGCCCACCAGACTGACTGAGCCCCATCCACGGCAGTCAGACTCAATACCCTGTCCACGAGACTCCCGAAGGCTCTAAATTTTTTTTTTTAATCTTTAAATGTAAATGCGTACCCTGTGACCCCCTGCACAACAACGGTAACGCGCTGCTACAAACACCAAAGACACGGGAACATCGAGAAGATGTGCCAAGCCAAAGAGGCCACATGCCCAACATGGGGGTAAGACGCTCGGCCAAAACGTGCACTGCACTGCAAAGGAAATGCGTGAACTGCCGACAGGGGCACTTACCGAGGCTGCCCAGCTCTAACGTGTGGACAACAGCCAACCACATCAGGTCGGAACACGTTATGCCAAAGGTGCCGGCCTTCCACGGGGCAAAAAATGTCCTCCAGGACAAGGACATATCCACCAAACAGGAGGCCCGACCTCCTCTCTCAAATGCTTGAAAGCCGAAGCAACGCACGCACCGCTGGTCTCGGCCCCCAAACCCCAACCAGCGGCCACACGATAGGTTGCCCCCACCCCACCCCCATCCCACCCACCCCCGGAGCGAGTGGGAGGTTGCAAACCCTCTCCTGGGAGAGGACCCCATCGAGGATCTCCGCAAAAAGCTGTCGCCCGAGAGAAAGGAAAAGATGCTGCTACAGGCCCGAGCTCCAGAAGCTCAAGGCTGCCAGAAGAGAGAACGCCGAGAGGCAAGGCTCAGGCCCCCGATATTCCCCAAAAATAAGAGGAGGACACCATGGGAAAAAAAAAATCACCAAAGCACTTGAAGGCTCCAGAGGTCGAGTCGACGATGACGTCCTACGGCTGTTAGTGGAGTTATCACAAGAGGTAACGAGTCCGCCTATGAAGCGATAGAATCTGAGCGCGCTGGTTCGAATCACGGTTCAGCCGCCGATATTTTCTCCCCCTCCACTAGACCTTGAGTGGTTGTCTGGAAGCTAGTCATTCGGATGAGACGATAAACCTAAGTCCAGTGCGCAGCACTGATGCACTTAGCGCACGTAAAAGAACCCACGGCAACAAAAGGATTGTTCCTGGCAAAATTCTGTAGAAAACCCCACTTCTATAGGAAAAACAAATAAAACTGCACGCAGGAAAAAAAAAAGGTGGCGCTGTGATGTGGCGACACGCTCTCCCTGGGAAGAGCAGCCCGACTTTCACACAGAGAAATCTGTTGTGATAAAAAGAAATACAAATACAAATTCATCCCATCCACCTGCCCAAATGGACCGTGAGAAAGGCAGGAGATTGAGACAGCAGCTGGTACTTCTCCAGGAGAACTGCCGTGCTTGCAGGAACACTCAGAAGTGGTCACTCAAGACTAAACCCCGAGCGCTCCCCACCAGAAAGGATATGACTAATCCACCAGTGCTGGGACTACAGGAGAGCAAAGTAAAGGTTGCCATATACGTCCACTGACACGCGTTTGTCATATACCTTCTTCTTTTTAGCAGACTGTGTACACACACACACGCGCGCGCGCATTCTCTCTCTCTCTCTCTCTCTCACACACACACACACACACACACACAGACACACACACACACACACACGCGCGCACACACACACACACATACACACACCTTCTCCATCCATCGTCTGGTCAACACATTTACGTAGCCTACCACACGTGGCCGGTGATCAATGTTCCCTCCAAGCACACCCCATGCAGTGATCGCATGCAAGGAAATCACCTGACATGCCATCGCCCATCTGTTGCAGCAGCAGCAGCAGCAGCAGTAGCTACACACACCAGCCGACGGCAACCGTTCGGATCGTTGTGATTTGTTCACCTTGTGGCGTGTTGGCTATGACTCATTTCATTAGCTATCGTCTCCGAACGTAGACTTGTACAGTGTAGACAGGCAGACTGCTTGTTGTTGTTGTTGTGTGTGTGTGTGTTACGGATGATAGCTGCAGGTTCTATATATTATCACGCTTGAAATAAACAACTAGCGTCTTAGTGTTTCGGCCGTACAGTTTGAGCCGATGATGATAACTGCAGGTTCTATTATCACGCTTGAAATAAACAACTAACGTCTTAGTGTTTCCGGCGGTGCATTTTGAGCCGAGCATCAGTGTCGAGGTGGGCTGTGATATTTTTCTTTTTCTTTTCTGATTTTTCTTCAATCGTTTGTGCAGTGGTTAGTTGGTGGCGACCGTAACAATTCCCTTCAGGCTGAAAGAAAAAAAAAACATTATAGAAGATTCAGGGGAACATCGAGCAGTGAGCTACAAACCTCAGATCCTGCGAAAATCGGTGCTGCGAAGAAGACAGAAGGTGAACAGAATTGTAATCTAAACTAAACGACACGCACGTAGTCTGCGTGTGTAATTCTGTCTGCCTATCTGACTACCTGTGTGTGTGTGTGTGTGTGTGTGTGTGTGTGTGAATAATAATTGGGACCCTCCACTGTATCGGCCACATCATCCATATGACAGGCCAATATATATATTTCGGCAAGTCTGTATCATTAACCCTTTCACTGCCAAACTCGCATTATGCACAAGCTAGGCAGAGGACACATGTCACTGAAAGGTGACCAGATCATGGGTCTGTTATCCATGAACCTACTGCTCTTATGGTTCGATGGTAGGATAGGCCATGTTTTCTACACATCATAGGGAGAATCCCCAACTATTCTCAGACACCATCTTCTCTGTGCTTATAGCACAAGGGAATTTTGCACTCTAAATTGACTGGCGGTGAAAGGGTTAATGGTACCGCCTTTCCTTTCATGTTTCCTGACTGCTGGCTGCATGCAGCAGTGTCACGCTGGTTATCACCCAAGCACTCAAACAAATCCGATGTACAGGAATGAAATGAATGTGAATAAATAAACAAATAAATTAGTATAGTTTTCTTCTCAGTTCTGTTGACTTTCCCAACCCCATTCCTCTGCCATGCCCCCATCTCTCTCCCCTCCCCCACCACACACACTATGTCTCTGTTTGATTGTATGCCTGTGTAACACACACACACACACACACACACACACACACACACACACACACGCACGCACACACATACACCACATCCACATCCAAGGTTTTGCATTTTACAAAGGTCGTTTACCAGCGGGAAATTGATTTTTTTTTTCAAATCCCGATAGCCTTTTCCCAGTCATATGTACTCATTCAATCGGTGTGTGCGTGACTCTGTGTGTGTGTGTGTGTGTGTGTGTGTGTGTGTGTGTGTGTGTGTGTGTGTGTGTGTGTGCTAAAAAAAACCCAGCTCAGTTTCTTCCTTGCTGGCCCAGTCTCTCGGATGAGGATGGAAACGTTGGAAAGGCACCCCACAAGGCAACACCTGCAAATCAAGAAAACTGTATGACAGTGTCCGACAATGACCATCAGTACAGCTGAGAAGGCAGGTGCCGCCACGACTATTTTGGTCCAGAACGATCATATTTCATAGAACTTGATTATGGTGGAGAGTGTCTCGCACAAGTTATATCCCCCACTCTTTCGGCCAAGGGGATTTGAGGACATTCGGCATTGGTATGGTCACTGTGGCCACCTAGTCCCCAAGACCCAAGCAGTAACAGTCAGTGGAATCTTGACTCTTAGTTTGAGAGTCATAGTCCTTCACCAAAGACTAAGCCGTAAAATAACTTCCCGTTGCAGTGAAGAAACCATTTATCATGCAGCTCTTACTTTGCTGATGGACCAACTGTTCGTTCATGTGAATCTGTGATAATATAAGCCGAGCGTTGAGCTTGGACAAAAAATATCACTAAATAGCAGTTTGTCCGTCCCTCAGGCTTTGGCGAACTCAGTCAAGCGACAATGTCACGCTTGACTACTTCCGTTTATGGCTGCTTGCCGGCTCTTTTGGAGTCTCTCACTCTCTGTCTGTCTCCGTCTCACTCTGTGTGTGTGTGTGTCTCTCTGTCTCTGTCTGTCTGTCTGTCTGTCTGTCTGTCTCTCTCTCTCTCTCGACAGACTGAAAGAACAGACCACTACCTAAAATCTCAATCTCTGAATAAAAAACAAAACAAAACGTTGAGTTCTGAATTCTGTTTGTCTCTGTCTGTCTGTCTGTCTGTCTGTCTGTCTCTCTCTCTCTCTCTCTCTCTCTCTCTTTCCATCTATCTGTCTCTCTGTCTTTAAGTGTCTCTCTCAGCCTAATGTTCCTATTTCTGTTCCCAATCGTCTTTAAGTTTTTTTGTTTTTTTTCGTAGGTAATTGTAAATGACTGGAGATGGACCTATAATCTTAACTTCGCTGATACGATCAAGGTTTTCTTCGGGACTTGTAGTGCAGGACAGCAGCTTCATCATTGCTTTGAAGCCGGTGGTATGATCTGGCTGGTCCACATTAATTGGTTAACCCTGGGTCTGTGTAGTTCAGTCTAAATTGAACCCCGGGGCAAAATTGCAGCTGGTCAGAACTGGCCCCACTATTTACATTTTACACCTCACCGCCCCAACCCCTTCGTAATGGATTGGGGGGGAGGGCGGGGGGGTTGGAGGGGGGGGGGCGATTTTCTAGCTAGCTTCGAATGGTCCCGCCTCCACACCCCTCGGAGAGGGGGGGGGATTTTACTCAGAATTGATCCCACTTCCCCTGTTTAGTTGACATTGAATGTCAGTGAAGTGGTGACGAGGCGGCCTTGAAAGATGGGTGTAAATAAAGACCAGTTCAGAATGACACCCTTTCCTTTTTCAGTAGCTTGATTAAATCCATAGAAAAGGGATAATCTCTAAACAGAGAGGCAGGGGTGGAAGGTGGGGGACGGGTGGTTCGATCTTAACTAGCCACAAATGACACCGGGGGGTCATTAAAGGTTAAACCAGAATAACCCCGGGGTTAAACCTAGCAAGGAGGGTAGTTTGGGACTGGAAAACAACACACAAGATAAGACAAGACAAGACAAAATTCTTTCTTTTCGAGGATAATCGATAAGCACTGGTGCGCTTTTTTTTTCATCCAGTCCCCGCCCTGAAACAAGTCTACATTACACAATACTGCATTATATATGTCATTGCATGCACTACACAATGCTCCTTATCGTCATTTCTCACTGATCCGGCAGATGGATGGTGATACGCCTACAGATGTACAGCACGAAATGGGCACGTTACCATTATCACACGCATCGAATACATCAGTATTGAACGCTGGGGTCTTACCGTGCCTAATGTCGCCAGTTGTGGGCAGCTGTCTCAGCTAATTAGAACCAGCCCGCGGCCGTTGAACGATCAATCAATTCTGTCGTCTCAGCGTGCAGATCACGCCCATTGCTTCAATGACTTTTCTTCTTTTTTTTTTTTTTTTTTTTTTTGCAAGATAGGCAAGGTCACCGATCACACGGCAAAACATCTCTCTTGCAGCCGCAGCAGAGATTTCTGTGGAAACTTAATGCAACAGCGACAACGACAACAACCATTACTAGTATGCACAATGACTGGGGTTCATAAAAGGAATGTCAGGAGTTGCAAAAAGTGACGAAACCCACAATGTAGGCTCAATATGTACGGGCTGTAAGGGATGCTGAGCGGCCGGACAGCCAATGCCATAGGCTGGACACTGACCACTGGGCCCCTGAGGGGCTCCGCACGAGCAGTCCAGCGCGAAGTTTTCCCTGGTTAACCAGAGACTGGTGGAAGAGAGGGTATTGCAAAATACCCATTATAATAATAGTGCATAAATTCTAATTTTTCGAATTATGCACAATAATTGAGGTTGATAAAAACTGCGTTGGAATGAACGGAGGGTAACTGTTGCTTAAAGCTGCTTCCAGAAGGCATCAGACTGTCCACACACACACACACACACACACACACACAAATCAAGGTCTACAAAGCCGTGATCGTTTCTTCATTGTTCTAAGTGTGTGAACCCTGGACCTCGTATCGTGGGCACAGTATTCATATAAGCAGCCAGAACAATTCCACACAAGGTCGCTGCACATAACCATGAGCACCACTTGGCAGGGCAAATTCAAGTCACACACCAAGAAGTGTTGGATCGACAGAACTGGCTCAACAAGCGCTGAGCTGATGTTGCTGAAGACTCAGCTTCAAAAGACGACAGTCAGATACCCAGACAGCGGGAAAAAAAGGAAAAAAAAAAAAGAAAAATAGACAAAATTACGCTATTGCAAAGACGTCACAGAGCAGTAGCGACATTCTCGTTCCAGAACACCAGACTACCGTTCTGACATCTGCCCGCGGGCACCTGTCTGCTTCCAGTCTTGGAGTGCGAGGCCACTTTCGCTTTCTTCCTTGAGAACACAGACTGAATCAGCTTCGGACCTCAGTGGACTACCAACTACCAGAAGGTGTGGAGGGGGGAATAGGGGGCAGGGCGGGTATCGGATACTTTGGGATCCATCAGTGACACAAAATCAAGAAGAGAGAGAGAGGTGGGGAGGCGGGGAGTGAGACAGACAGACCGAGAGACAAACCGACAGAGTCAGCCAGGCAAACATCCACGCGCGTTACACTGACAAACAAAAAAACAAACAAACAAAACTTAACCCAGTAATACACCATCCCGTTTCAGGAAGCCAGCAACTCTACCCAATCCACCCACCAACCCACGCAAACACTCCCACCCCCAAGTAGAAGAGTGACAACAATCCTCCAGCCCACCCACCCTTCCTCTGGCACCGACCATGCCGCTGCTGACCGACAAGAACCGCGAGGAGCTAGAGACGTCGGGGTACACGGTGGTACCCGGGGTACTGTCTGAAGACGACTGCCAGCTCTACATTCAGCAGTACGTGGACTGGATCGAGAACAACTTCGACCAGGGCTCCTTCCCTTACACCCGGAGGGGCATCATTCATGGGTAAGTCGTTGAGTCGTTTTTCTGTGGTTTTTTTTTGTTTTTTGGTTCTGTTTTGTTTTGTTTTTTGTGCGCATAGAGTTGACTTCATCAAGATTTTGCGCCTTGTAAATATTATTATCATTATCAGTAGTATTTTTATGATTTTTATCTATTATTTTGTATTTATTTATTTTTATCTATGGATTAATTTGTTTTTTTTAATTTTTGTTATTTTATTTTATTTTATCATTTATTTATTTTCTCAAGGCCTGACTAAGCGCGTTAGGTTATGCTGTTGGTCAGGCATCTGCTTGGCAGATGTGGTGTAGCGTATATGGACTTGACCGAACGCAGTGACGCCTCCTTGAGCCTACAGTACTGATACTGATACTCGTCGAGAATGCATGGGAGCGTCATGTATCATTGAAAGATAGTCGTGTGGTTAATTAAACTGTTGGACTTTCAATTTGAGGGTCGCGGGTTCGAATCTCGGAAACGGCGCCGGGTGGGTAAAGGGTGCACAATTCTCTGATCTCCCATATGACCAGTTCGTGCCTGAACCCCCATCGTGTGTATACGCACGCATAAGATCAAATACACGCGTTAAAGATCCTGTAATCCATGTCAGCGTTCGGTGGGTTATGGAAACAAGAACATGCTCACCATGCCAACATCCCCGAAAACCGAGTATGGCTGCCTACATCGCGGGGTAAATAAAATAAAGTGGCCATAGACATAAAAGGTTAAATATTTGTCTGTGTGTTTGTGTGCGTGACTGAAACCTGATTGAATGACAGTAAACGAATGGTGTCAGTGCGTCCAGCCGTCAGTGTCAGCCGTCAGTCGGTTCTGCCCAGGAAGGCAGCCTGTTGTGCAAATGACATTTTAACTCTCTCCATACGAACGGCGAAAGAGACGACGTTAACAGCGTTTCACCCCAATTACTATCATCAAAATATTGCAAGCGGAAGGCTCTTATACTGAAGAGGTGAATGTTGACAAAGAATACCACAATTCTGACGACGGAAGCTAAAGGTTGGGTCATTGAGACACCCACTGGACATCCGACGGGTCTGTGTAGAGGAGAAGAGAGGACTGGCCGTACTGAGTGAGTTAAAGCGCTCAGAGCTTGGTCTCCGGCCGAGGCAGGTAGGCGCTATATAAGTATCCATATCATTCATCATTATCAAAAATTAAACAAGGGGCTTACTGTAAGTTCAAGTTTGATCGGAGGTCCACCACACAGAAAGACGTCTGGGTGTGTGTGAGCACGCTGCATGCTGTGCTGTCAGTCTTCAACCATGCATATCCTACCAATGTGAATCAGAAAGATTGGTTAGAAATGGGGAGGGAGGGGTGGGGGTGTCGAGGGAGAGACGTTACTGTTCGTCAGTAATGCAATTCGATGAATACAGCACGGGACAAACACACTTGACATTAATTTATTCTATCATCCACAACGCAAAATGAGCAGTTTCGACCAAAGCTCCCTTCCCATACACCAGGATGGGCATCATTTCTTCTTCTTCTGCGTTATTGGGCTGCAGCTCCCACCTTCACTTGTCTGGGTGGGTTTTTATTGATGTGTATGACCGTTTCTACCCCACCAATGTAGGCAGCCACAGCCCTTTTCGGGGAGGTGCATGCCAGGTATGTTCTGGTTTCCATAACTCACCACATGCTGACAAGAAATACAAGTTCTTTAACGTGCGTATTTGATCTGCTGCAAGTGCATACACATAAAGTGGGGTCAGGCACCAGCAGGTCTGCACACATGTTCTTCTTCTTCTCCTTCGTTCGTGGGCTGCAACTCCCACGTTCACTCGTATGCACACGAGTGGGCTTTTACGTGTATGACCGTCAGTTTTTACCCCGCCATGTAGGCAGCCATACTCCGTTTTCGGGGGTGTGCATGCTGGGTATGTTCTTGTTTCCATAACCCACCGAACGCTGACATGGATTACAGGATCTTTGGCGTGCGTATTTGATCTTCTGCTTGCATATACACACGAAGGGGGTTCAGGCACTAGAAGGTATGCACATATGTTGAGCTGGGAGATCGTAAAAATCTCCACCCTTCACCCACCAGACGCCGACAGTCACCGTGATTCGAACCCGCGACCCTCAGATTGACAGTCCAACGCTTTAACCACCCGGCTATTGCGCCCGTCTGCACACGTTGACCTGGGAGATCAGAAAAAATCTCCACATCTTCACCCAGCTGGGGAACCAACTCAGGATACTCAAGTGAGAACCCAGCACTCTGTCTATTTGGCCACAGTACCAGTCTGTAGAAATGAGTGTGTGGAGGAGGGGAGTAGAGGAGGTGCAGGATAATGTGTGTGTGTGTGTGTGTGTGTTGGAGCTCATGTACGTTTATATGTATTTGACTGTGCTTTCATATCTGTGAAACTGCATGTTTGGTGCATATCTGTTATGCATGTGTGGGTGTATGTGTGTATGTGTGTCTTCATGTTTTACATTTATTTGCTTATTTATCATCATTGATGTCTTATTTATTTATTATTATTTTTTTATTATTATTATTCTTACTACTACCTTTTTTATATTATAATTATTATTTATTTATCTATTTATGTAAGCTTGTCTGTTATTTATTCACCTTTTTTTTTTCTCAAGGCCTGACTAAGCGCGTTGGGTTACGCTGCTGGTCAGGCATCTGCTTGGCAGATGTGGTGTAGCGTATATGGATTTGTCCGAACACAGTGACGCCTCCTTGAGCTACTGAAACTGAAACTGAAAACCAGTCTGACTTGAATTTCAAGAGATCATGCTCTCACCATGAACAATTCATATAACCACTTCCAGAAATTTGAAGGAGACAGGATGGAACTCTGTCATGCACAACATGTTCATGTATGTTCAATGCCATCTCAACATGTTTGTTTGTTTGTTTCGTTTTTGCTTGCTTTTCTTTGTTTCTTGTTGTGGGTATGATGGCACATGCCATGAATATATGCTATGACTCAATAGTTTTTGTTGGACAATTTCGAGCAGAACCACAATGTTCAACATCCTCATCCATACAGTTTTTCCATATACCCACAAACACTTCAAGAAAGGATTTTCATTTTTAATACACTATCATGTGAAATATCAGGGTTTAAATTATTCACAAGAAGATGCACACAATCACCATCAATAACAACTAATGAAACACTACTATTAATTTAACCCTCTCCATATGAACGGCGAAAGAGACGACGTTAACAGCGTTTCATCCCAATTACCATCATCAAAATATTGCAAGCGGAAGGCTCTTATACTGAAGAGGTGAATGTTGACAAAGAATACAACAATTCTGACGACGGAAGCTAAAGGTTGGGTCATTCAGACACCCACTGGACATCCGAGGGATCTGTGTAGAGGAGAAGAGAGGACTGGCCGTGCTGAGTGAGTTAAGGGGACTGCTATTATGATTCATGACAGATCTGTCATCTTCTCTTTCAAGAGAAGACAGCTGTTGCAGTGAACACAAATATGCAGGGAAAGGGTAGTGCTGGAGA
>NC_134886.1:37658429-37703429 GCF_041734735.1 Babylonia areolata
CATAATTCACAAGATGATTTATATATTGCTGATGACATTGTTCAACAAGATCATTCATGTTTTGTTCATGACAGTAGTTCACAAGATCATTTATACATTGTTGATGACATAGCTCACAAGATCATTCATGTTTTGTTCATGACAGTAGTTCACAAGATCATTCATACATTATTGATGACATAGTTCATAAGATCATTCATGCTTTGTTCATGACAGTAGTTCACAAGCTCATTTATACATTATTGATGACATAGTTCACAAGATCACTCATGTTTTGTTCATGACAGTAGTTCACAAGATCATTCATACATTGCTGATGACATAGCTCACAAGATCATTCATGTTTTGTTCATGACAGTAGTTCACAAGATCATTTATACATTATTGATGACATAGTTCACAAGATCATTCATGTTTTGTTCATGACAATAGTTCACAAGATCATTCATACATTGCTATGACATAGCTAACAAGATCATTCATGTTTTGTTCATGACAATAGTTCACAAGATCATTTATACATTATTGATGACATAATTCACAAGATCACTCATGTTTTGTTCATGACAATAGTTCACAAAATCATTCATAAATTGCTGATGACAGTAGTTCACAAGATCATTCATACATTGTTCACGGCACAGTTCAGTGTACCCTAAGCCCTGCACAGTACTACACAACCCCATGTACTATGGTGCTGTGGATCGGGACACACCGACCACGAGGTTCACACAGTCACACACACTGCAACACACTGCTGGTCAGCCTGACCGCAAGATCCACCATGACCATCACCCTGCTGGCCAGGAACCCTAGGCAGCTGGTGGTCACCCCTCCTGCACACTGCACACACACAAACACACACACATGAGCCCATGCACGCACGCACACACACACACACACACACGAGCGCTCGCACGCACGCAAACACACACACACACATGAGTACTTGCACGCATGTAAACACACACATACACACACACGCACATGCACACGCACACACACATACGGGCGCACGCGTACACACACACACACATACACACACAGAGGAATCAAGAATCAAGAAACAAGAAAATTCAATCCTTTAGCCCAAGTTGGACAGACAGTAGCAACATATGCATTGCTTCTTTAGTTACATCAAACATTGAAAATCAACTGAGCAAAAACTCATTTGGTGATTTAAACGTGCAAAAAGACCAAAAATCTGAACAGTCATTGTAACACATTATCAAATCACTGATAGGATAAAGATAAGGATATCAAATATTTCAGATAGCAATCTTTTCACACTCTTCCCAGCACTAAACACACACTCCCCTTTGTGCTCTGAATGAATTACAAAAAAAACCACAAAAAACAAGCAACAAAACTTGAAAAAAACTTTGGTTTCATGTCGTCATTGTAGTTTTTTCTTTCTTTCTTTAAAAATTTTTTTTTTCCTTTCTTTTCTAAGCTTATTTCAAAGATTATGTGTGTATGTGTTAGGGTAGCTGTTAGATACACATGTATGTTAAAATGTATGTATGCAGCGTGTGTGTGTGTGTGTGTGTGTGTGTGTGTGTGTGTGTAGTCGTATTTTGGTGTGTGTATGTAACATAGATACGATGTATTATGTTAACAAAAGCGTTTTCGTAAAGCACCTAGAGCAGATTTCTGGATAGTGTGCTATATAAGTATCCATTATTATTATTATTATTATCACATTTTGGACATTCCATTACAAAATGAAACTCAAATCCAACTACACCCATATAACAGGCAGATGCTGATGCACGTATTATGACGCCTGCCAACTTCAGTTGGCAATTTACAATCCCTGTATCTAAACTGAAATAAAGATATGACATACATAGTCTGGCAGGCGATGGGAGCTCACCGCCTTCCCAGATCATCACCATCTTAGCCTTAGATAGGAACGCGCCTTATTTTCAGCACGATTCCCCAATCGAGCTACATAATTATGTGACCTGGTTGGAGACATAATCTGACCACAAACAAGAACGCCAGAGAATCGACAGACAGACAGAAAATATGAAAAAACTTAGCCGTATGAAGAGCACAGGTACAGGAGTCATGATGGCTGCCGGAAAAAGAGGGCGATAACCAGCGGGACAAAGGGGAGGTTACCTGCTTCCGGGAGGTTATCGGCCGTAGTTTCGTCTGCTCCGCATAGGCGGATAGTAGTTTGCACAGGACAGGAATGTCAGACCCCTGCCGGAGACTGCACTAGTTGGGTCACGGTTAAGTATGTGTAATTAAAATAACTCTTGCAACTGGCTTTCCATCCCAAACCATTGCCATACCCATGCTATGGAAGTCTGGGTTCTTGTCTCCTATATATATGTCACACCAAGACATTCATCATCAAACCACACACACACACACAATCCATTCAGACCACAGGGGGGAGTGTGTTAAGTGCTCATCCACCATGGGATAGGCAGCCTTCTCATCTGTCATGGGATATAGGCAGCCTTCTCATCCACCATGGGATAGGCAGCCTTCTCATCTGTCATGGGATATAGGCAGCCTTCTCATCCACCATGGGATAGGCAGCTGTCTCTACCACCATGGGATAGGCAGCCTTCTCATCTGTCATGGGATAGGCAGCCTTCTCATCCACCATGGGATAGGCAGCCTTCTCATCTGCCATGGGATAGGCAGCCTTCTCATCTGCAGCCTTCTCATCTGTCATGGGATAGGCAGCCTTCTCATCTGTCATGGGATAGGCAGCCTTCTCATCCACCATGGGATAGGCAGCCTTCTCATCCACCATGGGATAGGCAGCCTTCTCATCCACCATGGGATATAGGCAGCCTTCTCATCTGTCATGGGATAGGCAGCCTTCTCATCCACCATGGGATATAGGCAGCCTTCTCATCTGTCATGGGATAGGCAGCCTTCTCATCTGTCATGGGATAGGCAGCCTTCTCATCCACCATGGGATGGGCAGCCTTCTCATCTGTCATGGGATAGGCAGCCTTCTCATCTGTCATCGGATAGGCAGCCTTCTCATCCACCATGGGATATAGGCAGCCTTCTCATCTGTCATGGTATAGGCAGCCTTCTCATCCACCATGGGATAGGCAGCCTTCTCATCTGTCATGGGATAGGCAGCCTTCTCATCCACCATGGGATAGGCAGCCTTCTCATCCACCATGGGATAGGCAGCCTTCTCATCCACCATGGGATATAGGCAGCCTTCTCATCTGTCATGGGATAGGCAGCCTTCTCATCCACCATGGGATAGGCAGCCTTCTCATCTGCCATGGGATAGACAGCTGTCTCTACCACCATGGGACTGGCAGCCTTCTCATCCACCATGGGATATAGGCAGTCTTCTCATCTGTCATGGGATAGGCAGCCTTCTCATCCACCATGAGATATAGGCAGTCTTCTCATCTGTCATGGGATATAGGCAGCCTTCTCATCTGCTGTGGGATATGCAGCCTTCTCATCTGCTGTGGGATAGGCAGCCTTCTCATCCACCATGGGATAGGCAGTCTTCTCATCCACCATGGGATAGGCAGCCTTCTCATCTGTCATGCGATAGGCAGCCTTCTCCTCTGCCATGGGATAGGCAGCCTTCTCATCTGCTGTGGGATATGCAGCCTTCTCATCTGCTGTGGGATAGGCAGCCTTCTCATCCACCATGGGATAGGCAGTCTTCTCATCCACCATGGGATAGGCAGCCTTCTCATCTGCTGTGGGATAGGCAGCTGTCTCTACCACCATGGGATAGGCAGCTGTGTCAACCGCCATGGAATGGGCAGCTGTCTCATATGCCATGGGATATAAGCTGCCATCTCATGGGATAGGCAGCTGTCTCATCCTCCAAGGGAAAGGCAGCCTTCTCATCTGCCAGGGGTAAGCATCTGCCATTCTCATCATGGTGAAATCATCCGCTGATATCTCACCAGGTTCACCAGAAAACTGTGGCACCTGGGGTGCTGCACACCACTGCACGGGGGACCTCCTGTGCCGGCGCAGTTGTGGGACTTCTGCTGGGCTTTATTTGTCTGTCAAGGCTTTCTTCTTTAGGGCTGTGTGGCCGCTTCAGTTCAGTTCTAGAACCTTACCTGCTTATCCTTGTTGGTAATGCCAGATGTTGGAGGAAAAAAAAAAAAAAGTCTGGGAACAAAGGAGAGAGAAAAGACACACAGGGCAGGCGTAGACACTCTCACTCTTTCCTTGCACGACAAGCACGGTCACTGAGAGATCTAACTCCGAATGCTACTAAGAAGCAAGCAGCACACCTGGAACACATTTACAAAAAGCCCAGGTCAAACACAATACTTAACCATAATGAAATGCTGGACAATGCTGCCATGAAAGGCTGAAATAACAAATACTGATATTCATTTTAGTCATCAGGCCAAATCAAGTTATATGTCTAAATCTTTCACCATTCCTCGGTTTTATATCCAGCTGTACACACTCTTCTAAAAAGAAATGATCTGTGCAAGTTGCTTTCCTGTTCAGCTGTTGACTGACTCATGGTCATTCTGGAACTAAGTATCTTCATATGCTAAGCAGTTCTGTCACTCTAAAGTTTTCTGCTGACTATATGGTGAGGATGCAAACTACCAGTACTAGACTACTAACCCACTAATGTGGAGAAATGGAAAGTAGGTGTGACTCACCTTCAACAAGAGACAGAACAGCACAAAGCAGGTGTGACTCACCTTCAACAAGAGACAGAACAGCACAAAACAGGTGTGACTCGAACAAAGCAGGTGTGACTCACCTTCAACAAGAGACAGAACAGCACAAAGCAGGTGTGACTCACCTTCAACAAGAGACAGAACAGCACAAAGCAGGTGTGACTCACCTTCAACAAGAGACAGAACAGCACAAAGCAGGTGTGACTCACCTTCAACAAGAGACAGAACAGCACAAAACAGGTGTGACTCACCTTCAACAAGAGACAGAACAGCACAAAGCAGGTGTGACTCGAACAAAGCAGGTGTGACTCACCTTCAACAAGAGACAGAACAGCACAAAGCAGGGGCGACTCACCTTGAAAAAGGCACAGAACAGTTCAGTAACTCACCTTGAAAAAGGCACAGAACAGCACACAGTAACTCACCTTGAAAAAGGCACAGAACAGCACACAGTGACTCACCTTGAAAAAGGCACAGAACAGCACACAGTGACTCACTTTGAAAAAGGCACAGAACAGCACACAGTGACTCACCTTGAAAAAGGCACAGAACAGCACACAATGACTCACTTTGAAAAAGGCACAGAACAGCACACAATGACTCACCTTGAAAAAGGCACAGAACAGCACACAGTGACTCACCTTGAAAAAGGCACAGAACAGCACACAGTGACTCACCTTGAAAAAGGCACAGAACAGCACACAGTAACTCACCTTGAAAAAGGCACAGAACAGCACACAGTGACTCACCTTGAAAAAGGCACAGAACAGCACACAGTAACTCACCTTGAAAAAGGCACAGAACAGTTCAGTAACTCACCTTGAAAAAGGCACAGAACAGCACACAGTAACTCACCTTGAAAAAGGCACAGAACAGCACAGTGACTCACCTTGAAAAAGGCACAGAACAACACACAGTGACTCACCTTGAAAAAGGCACAGAACAGTACACACTCACCTTGAAAAAGGCACAGAACAGCACAGTAACTCACCTTGAAAAAGGCACAGAACAGTACAAAGTGACTCACCTTGAAAAAGGCACAGAACAGCACACAGTGACTCACCTTGAAAAAGGCACAGAACAGCACAGTAACTCACCTTGAAAAAAGGCACAGAACAGTTCAGTAATTCACCTTGAAAAAGGCACAGAACAGCACAGTGACTCACCTTGAAAAAGGCACAGAACAGCACACATTAACTCACCTTGAAAAAGGCACAGAACAGTACACAGTAACTCACCTTGAAAAAGGCACAGAACAGTTCAGTAACTCACCTTGAAAAAGGCACAGAACAGCACAGTGACTCACCTTGAAAAAGGCACAGAACAGCACACATTAACTCACCTTGAAAAAGGCACAGAACAGCACAGTGACTCACCTTGAAAAAGGCACAGAACAGCACACAGTGACTCACCTTGAAAAAGGCACAGAACAGCACACAGTGACTCACCTTGAAAAAGGCACAGAACAGCACACAGTGACTCACCTTGAAAAAGGCACAGAACAGTACAGTGACTCACCTTGAAAAAGGCACAGAACAGTACAGTGACTCACCTTGAAAAAGGCACAGAACAGCACACAGTGACTCACCTTGAAAAAGGCACAGAACAGCACACAGTAACTCACCTTGAAAAAGGCACAGAACAGTACAGTGACTCACCTTGAAAAAGGAACAGAACAGCACACAGTGACTCACCTTGAAAAAGGCACAGAACAGTTCAGTAACTCACCTTGAAAAAGGCACAGAACAGTTCAGTAACTCACCTTGAAAAAGGCACAGAACAGCACACAGTGACTCACCTTGAAAAAGGCACAGAACAGCACAGTGACTCACCTTGAAAAAGGCACAGAACAGCTGCTGACAGAGCTCCACCATCAGCAGACCCCCCTTCCCCAGCCCCGTCAAGACAGAGGAGGACAGGTGGAAGACCCCGGCCAGCAGCTCCACCACAGCCCCCATCAGCTGCCTCAACAACAGGTCCACGCGCCGTAAGGGATCCTGCAACAACCAACAGTTGAGGCAGCTGCATGTGGATCGTTGGCCTAGAGGTAACACGTCCGACTAGGAAGCGAGAAAATGTGAGCACACTGGTTCGAGTCCTATAGTTGCCAGTGTTTTCTCCCGAACCAGGGGGACCAAACGGGTCCCGTGTGCAGCCTGCATTTAGCACACGTAAAAGAACCCATGGCAACAAAAGGGTTCTCCCTGGCAAAATTCTGTAGAAAAATCCACTTCGATAGGAAAACAAATAAAATTGCAGGCATAAAATAATAAAACGGTGGCACTCTCAGTGTAGCAATACACTTTCCCTTGGGAGAGCAGCCCGAATTTCACACGGAGAAATCTGTTTTGACAAATAAGTAATACAATGCAATACAATACAATAAAACACAAAACAAGTCATTTTTTTCTTCATTTCTTTGTCGTGTAAAGCCCAGCACACCACATAGGGTCACATCAGGACTGACAGACTTTAAATATTGATCCTGTAAAAGCCTGGCACAAAAACAAATCATAAAATTCTGGAAACAAAAACTTAAGTTACATTCATGCACATAAACCCAGAACATGCCTCTGATGTTGACCATTCCATAATTGTTCTCCCCAGAAAATGAAAAAAAGAAAACAACAAAAAAAAACCCAGTAACCTTAACACAAACATACTTTATATGTCATTCACAAAGTCATCCATAACAGCAAGCGCACAATACCAAATTTTGCCAATAGGTACCTCACACATCCTTGGTGTCAAACACACAATACAGTAAGAACACCCAATTATCAAGCCTTGAAAAAGACAAAATATATTCAAGGCTTTTGTTGTTGTTGTCGACGGGCGCAATAGCTGAGTGGTTAAAGCGTTGGACTGTCAATCTGAGGGTCCCGGGTTCGAATCACTGTGACGGCGCCTGGTGGGTGAAGGGTGGAGATTTTTACGATCTCCCAGGTCAACATATGTGCAGACCTGCTAGTGCCTGAACCCCCTTCGTGTGTATATGCAAGCAGTAGATCAATACGCACGTTAAAGATCCTGTAATCCATGTCAGCGTTCGGTGGGTTATGGAAACAATAACATATCCAGCATGCACACCCCCGAAAACGGAGTATGGCTGCCTACATGGCGGGGTAAAAACGGTCATACACGTAAAAGCCCACTCGCGTGCATACGAGTGAACGTGGGAGTTGCAGCCCACGAACGAAGAAGAAGAAGAAGTTGTTGTTTGGGGGTGGGTGGGAATGTAAATGGACCAGCAATGCAGAAAATACAGGAAGATATGACAGAAAGAAAAAGAACACCCGGAATCAAACAGAGTCATAGAGAAGAAGAATTTCCAGAAGGCGGGGATACTATAGTACAGTGAAAGAGACCCACAGCATCCCTGTGGGGAGAAGACACTCCTGTCACTCAGCACAAAAAAGGTGCACCAGAAAAAAACAATAACAACAAAACACATGTACCAGAAATCAGTGTCTGTTTGGTGGTAACCTTACACTGTGGCAAATTAGCTTCAGCTTGGCTGAATGCAGCTTAAAATCTAAAGCTTTCATTAATAAGCAGAAGTAGAAAGTAGAAGAAAAAAAAGAACAACACCAACACTCTTTGTGGCTAGTCCAAGGTTTCAGCTTTGTTAATAAAACAAATCAACAAAAAAATACCTTCCTTAGGGGACTGGCCAGCTGAATGTCTCTCCTTGGAAGCTTGAGACCACACACTCACCCACCCACCCCCACACCTAATAACCTACCTTGGGTTTGTGCATGCCCTTGATGTCCGGCAAGAGATCTATACACCAGTTCCACACCCGATCGATGCGAGTCACCAGATTTTCATAACCCTTTCCCGGAAGACTGGGAACCAGTCTGATAAACGAAACACCCTGAAACAGTTCAAATTAAAAACCAAAAACAGTTATCAACAGGCTTTGAAATAACGGTTGAACACTGGCCAACAACCTTAGAACTTAAAGTACTGAGACTCTTTATAACAGCAAAGGCACATAATTCAAACCATTGCCTGATATGGTAAACTTTGTGAACACCACAGACTGTATTGCGTTGTGTCCTTGAGAAAAATGCTTCGGTCCAATTATCCTCTCAACCAAGATGTGAATGGATACCTTCCTCTGGCCTGACTTTGGATGAGGAAGGTTAAAACGGCATGAGAAGAGGACTGGGCCCCACCTTCCTATGCAAAACCCTAGCCCAAATGAATACTTACGTACACTCCCGATGGCGGGAAAAGATACAGTAATACTTTATTATCTGTGAAAGAGAAATTGTGGTCAAGGATGCGGGATCCTTCACCTTTTCTACCCTCCCCACACTGACTCAGTGCGCCTCTGTTTGAGAGGTTCACATCTAGACACTGATAAAGTGATATCAAGCCATGACTTTAAGTTCTTACTGCTGCATCTCCTTATTTATTTTATTTATTAAGACTTCTTGCTATAGCGCATATTCTTGAAGCTCTATGCGCTTTACAATAGCACTAAAAACATTCACTCAAACATCCCCACACAAACATATGCATATAAACTGAAACATAGGTAAGAGAGAACAATTAAAAGAGGTCATGTCAGTTGATTAAATCAAGAAATGTAACAGGTATATAACCGAAATAATGATAACAACAACAAGAGAGGCAAGGCCTTCAAGACTCACTTGTGATACACTTTAAAAAAAAAAATCTAAAAAAAATCTCCTTGACACTGCATGCCTCTGAGAGATTCACATCTAGACACTGATAAAGTGATATCAAGCCATGACTTTAAGTTTTTACTGCTGCATCTCCTTGACTCAGTGTGCCTCTGTTTGAGAGATTCACATCTAGACACTGATAAAGTGATATTAACTCACTCGGGACGACAAGTTTTCTCCCTTGCTTTTCCCCACAGACGGCCCATTTGTAAGGGTTAGGAAAAAAATTACAAAAAATACAAAATACTGTGTAAGAAAATGAAATGGTTTATTACGTGTTGAGCTATTACATGTAAAAAAATCAAATTTCTCATCTTATTTTTACAGTTTTGCCATATGTAGAAAATACTGCCAATTTTTCACCCCAAATCACCATACCCATGCTCGCTTTCTGCATTAAATTCGCTTTCTTCTTCGTCATCATCCACCTCTTCAATGTCCGACCCTTCAGTTTGTAGCATTTCAAGTACTTCGGCAACCCTAAAACATTGCTGTCACTGCCTTGTTCGCTTCACAACATTCCGAGAAGAGGCCGCTTTGCTAACAGGCTGGCACGCGAGCAGACGACCGGTCAGTGACTTTGTCAGCGTGTGTGCGAGACAGGCCACACATCCCATATTAACCAATCATACTGTTTGATTGTGGAGTGACCCAGAATAGCGCACTCTGCTTGGCTAATCACAAAATCACGTGTACAGCGCATGATGGAATTTTACTTTCGGAGAATGCTATTCCATTCCTTCGTCCGAAACCGAATACGTTTTGTGTAGGAATGCGTGAGCATTCCTTCGTCCAGAAAGAGTTAAGCCATGACTTTAAGTTTTCACTGCTGCATCTCCTTGACACTGTATGTCTTTGTTTGAGAGATTCACATCTAGACACTGATAAAGTGATATCAAGCCATGACTTTAAGTTTTTACTGCTGCATCTCCTTGACACTATAAACACTGATAAAGTGATATCAAGCCATGACTTTAGGTTCTTACTACTGCATCTCCTTGACTCAGTGTGCCTGAGAAGGCTAAAGACAGAGATAATATTGAAAGAAATGACGCATTCTGGCAGAGTTGTCACTGGCAGAGTTGGGGAATTGTGCTGTGAAAAGCTGACTGCACCCTGTGCTGCCATGTGTAGATCTTTTTGTGCAGGAAAGCAAAATGGTCAACATCTTTACTCATGCACATATTCTGTGTCACATTTGATACTGTTACTTTTTAGGCTGGTCCAGCGGACCACACATGACTGCTCTTTTTCGTTTTTGTAATGCAACTGCATTCAACACAAAACTCGGTCACATCTAAGAAATCGAAAGCAAAACAGTTCTTGACATATCATCATATTAACCATTAAACTCCTTTAGGCAAATAAGACTGTCTCATGAGAACACCAGCCCTTTCACTTAATGTATAATCCCCAGATTAAAAAAAAAAAAAAAAAAAAAGAAGAAAAAGATTTTTTTTTTTTAAATTAAAAAAAAAGAAAAGTATCAAAATGAATGAAAGCAAACATTTGTAGCTTTCAGAGGCGTTTGACTGGCTAAGAGTGGACCGGGCAAGATGGGGCATCTTTTCACTGTTAGCTGCACAAAATTTGGCCAAGCAGAGCAAACTGATGGGCCTAGTTTGCATCAGTTTTACATGATACAGTACGTGACACCAAACAAACATTACAGATCAGGGACTTACTATAGCCACGAGGGACAACATCCAGCCCAGCAGTACACACACTTTCAGTTTGAGCATCATCCTCACGTCACTCTTGCTGCTGTAGATTTGCTCAGCCAGGCGTCTGGCCTCTGTGGTCAGTGCTGGAGCCCCGTCATCTGCACCTCTGCCTGCAAGCCACCACGCTATTGACAGCAATGATAACAATAACGATGCTTGCTTGGTCCCTTAGCTTCGTGGGGAACTGTCAGGGCTCAATAACAATAATAATGATATTGATCAAAATACTAATGTTAATGCTAATAATAATAATAATTCAATTTATATAGTGCCTTTCCATGTAAAACATGTTCAACTGCATTGTACAATGTGAAAAGAAAATGCAAAACAGGCATTTAAACAGTAAAACAAAAACCTGTATGCATTTACCCTGTACAGATGTCCAATCAAATGCCCTAACACTAGTCTATGTTCATACACACACACACACACACACACACACACATGCACACACAAGCACACACACACACACACACACACACACACATACATACACAAAGAAAATAAAAAGAATCATGCACTACCAGGGCCTGACATTAACTTTTCTTCCCACTTGCCCAGTCAGGCAAGTGACTGGAAAATTCACTTGCCCGGACAGAATTTGCACTTGCCCAACTTTCAGAAACTTACATGCATCACCAAATGCTCATATGCGCGCGTGCACACACACACACACACACATACACACACACGCACACACACACACACACACAAAGTAGTCAAGCCCTTTTCCTTAACTGATGTTTGCTTTGTTGGGTTTCACCAAAGATAACTGTTGTTTTGAACAGCCAGTACAAGTTTTATCTCAGTCTCACTTGACAAAACACTGCCTTTGGCATGTTTTTGCAACTGACTGTCAGCCACAGAAATTATTTCTTTTTTTAACCTCCACTGCAAACAGCAACATGCAGAGTTAAAAAGAAAAGCCAGCATTTGTACTGTGAGACAATCAATGTCAGGATTTGACAGATCCAAGTGATTCTGTTAGATGGGGTCAACATTTATTGTTTCTCACTTGCCTGGTATGGCAACTCTGTTGAAAATTCACTTGTGAGGATGGCCACACCAGGATGGGTTTCAGTTGTTCTCACCCGGCATCAGAGACACAGAGAGAGAGAGAGAGAGAGTGTGTGTGTGTGTGTGTGAGTGAAAGGGGTGGTGAAGGGTCACAGTTCCAGAGAGGGAAGGTGGTACAGCTGTTCTTCTACATGGAGGTTGCTTAGCAACGGAGCATTCCACAATGTCCTTTGATATGTATCGATCCCCTCAGCAAAACTGGACTTTTGACCTCTACCCTGCCTCCATCCTTTCTACTATTCCCAGTCTGACCATGTAAAAAAAGGGGGGAGGGGGGTGACGGGGGGGGGGGGGGGGGGTTACGTTACAATTAAGTCTGCGATATGGGAGGTGGTGTCTGGAGGAGGGGTCAAAGAGAAGTTAGGGGGTAGGGGGGTGAAGGAATGAGATGGGGGTGGGGTTGGGGGGGTGGGGGGGGGGGGGTTGTGGAGGTCATGTCTGTGTTGACTTGGTTTAAGTTATGATTCTACAGAACGGCTGTTTCCTTTTTGATTTACCAACTTGACCTTTACACTGAGATGCGAGGGAGAGAGAGAGAACGCAAGAACACAAGAATTTTAATGTAAGGTCACCAACCTGTATACATTTTGGGTGCACGTGTTGCACACACAGCTTGACTAAAATAAAATAGGAAGAACGAAAACAATCCACTTAATACACATTGAGCTCACTGAGGACAAGTAAACTAAATGAAAAGCACAAGGCTGATATTTCTGTTTAGGGCTGAAAGTGCTCTTCTCTCAGTCTTAATGCATAAAAAACCAACATTGCAACATCTCTGGTCACATTACAACTTTCGTTTTGCAGCAGAAATGATAATGACAGATTTCTAATATTTTGCATATGCTTAAGCAAATATTTCCTTCTAATATCATCATATAATGGACAGGCTGTTAGTACATGTAGTTCGTTCTCTATTCTACCACCACATGGGCAGTTTTTCAAAACATCAGGGAGAGAGAGAGAGAGAGAGACAGAGAGAAAGAGACACTGAATGAGGCAGAAAGGCAGGCAGATCACGATCAAAGAAATGGAGGGGAGGGTGGTGAAGGGATAGCGCAGCAGTGATTTTGACAACCCTGCCTGTGGAGGGGTGAGGTGTAGGTGGAGGAAGATTGGGGGTGGGTGGGGGGGGACGAAGATGGGCACAGCCATCCATGTAGGTTGCCCTCTTGGACTGGCTACAAACAGGCCTGGCTGGCTGTCATGTAACACCGACGGGGCAGGTGCCAGCAGTGAACTTTTCATTTTCCTCCAATGAACCTGTCGTCATGCGAGCAGTGTCAAAACTCCTCACTTTGGCCAAAACATTTTTTTCTTTCCTCACAAGTCGTACTGAAATCTATTTTTGTGTAAGTCAAAATGATGTACAAACTACCCCAAAAATGGTACTGGCAAACAGGTCTGTCATAGAAACAAACTCTGGTTGTTTTTGGTTTTTTTGTTTGTTTAAAATGGAACAACATTAGAGTACGTTGCAACGTGATTTTTTAAGTTGTGATGTGATGGGTGGAAGATGAACTACGCAATAAGAAGAATTACCACTGGCTGTCCAAAAATAGCAACCAATGGCAAATCACCTTTTAGAGCTGTATGATAGCTCTCTTTTTCCGGTGACCACTTGTCACGGTCAGACTCAAAACATCGTCTGCAAGAGGAAGAGTGTCAGACGATCGGTGTCGGGAGCGTGATGGATATTTTTGAAAACAAAACATGCTAGTCTTGGAAAATATAACTTGCCCGGTCGGGCAAGTTCGGTAAGGGCAATACTTGCCCGACATGATGATCTACTTGCCCCGGGCAGTCGGGCAACTGTTGATGTCGAGCCCTGACTACACAAGGATCAGGATGACAATGTTCAGAGAATGTCACACGTTGATTGGTATTGTGATAATGTACATGGAAAATCTGACATTCACTAGAAGAGTAGATATTAACTGGTGTTAAGACATCCTGTATGGAAATTCAGACATTCAGTTGGGTTGAAATGTCCAATGTGGAAAATTAAACATTCACTAGTGTTGAGGTATCCAGCGTGAAAAATTAGATATTCAATGGCGGTCATGTATGCTATGTGGGAAATTAGACATTCATTGGTGGTTAAGTATCCTATGTCAATGTGGAAAATTAGACATTCACTGATGTTAAAATGTCCTATGTGGAAATTCAGATATTCGCTGGTGGTGAGGTATCCTATGTCCATGTGGTGAACAGACATTCACTGATGTTAAGATATCCTATGTGGAAAAGTAGATATTTGCTGGTGGTGAGATACAGTATCCTATGTCGATGTGGAAAATTAGACATTCACTGGTGTTAAGATGTCCTATGTGGAAAATTAGATATTCATTGTAGGTGAGGTATCCTATGTGGAAAATTAGATATTCATTGTAGGTGAGGTATCCTAAGTGGAAAATTAAACATTCAGTGGTGTTTTAAGATATCCTGTGTCAAAAATTAGACATTCAGTGGTGTTAAGATATCCTTTGTGGAATATTAGACATTCAGTGGTGGTGAGGTATCCCATGTCAATGCAGAAAATTAGTCATTCACAGGTGTTCAAATGTCCAATGTGGAAAAAATAGACATGAGCCAGTGTTGAATGTTCAGACCACCATTCAAGGTCTGGTGGAGGGGGAGATAATCCTGGTGAGTGGGGGGGGGGGATTCGATCCTCAGTCACAGTGTTCTCTGGGATTCGATCCTCACTCATGGTGTGCTCAGGGATCTGATCCTTACTCACGGTGTGTTCTTGGGGATTCGATCCTTATTCACGGAGTTTTCCAGGATTTGATCCTTACTCACGGTGTTCTCGGCAAGCAGGCAGAACCAGGTGAAGCAGGTCCTCGATCATGGGCAGGGTCACCTGTCGCCGCTCTATGGCCAGCAGACGGCATTGTTCCGCCTCCACCTCCTCCTCATCTTCCTCCCCCCTCTTCCTTAGCCGTTGTGCCAGAGTGTCCATCTACACGAACACACACATATCACTGGGTTTATTCAGGTTTTTCATCACGAAATTTAAAAACTTAAAAACGATAAATAAATAACATAAAAAAACAACTTTAAAATGCCAAAGGCCAAAAATCTAAAACGTCAGGAGCCTGGATGAAACGCTTTTCTTTTTTTTTTTTATTTGAGTGCCAACGTTTCAGTCAAATTCTTTTGGAATTATCTCTTTTTTTTTTTGTTTTTAATAAATCATCATTCTACTTTCAAATTCATATGGAACATTTTGCAGCTGTGCTTTATCACAAAAAATAAAAATAAAAATAAAAATTCGACATCAATAATAAAGGAGGCCAAATTTTAAAACATTTAAACCCCACAGTATTTTTCTTTATCGACTTATGAGGACAGTCTCCCTTGGTGACAATTCATTTCTTTGGTGCCATACTCCCCTTGCCCAGCTATGATTTCATACGTGCTCAGAAAAGTGCAGAAAATTTTCCAGTAATAACAGATTAAGATCCTGCTCTGTAGAGAAAACAGAAGCTGCGTGACAAACACACACCACCCCCAGACTAACCTGAAGACAGGAATTTGCTAGTCCGATCCCATCACCCACAAAGCCTTCTTAAAGCGCTCAGACTGGACACCAAAGCCTGTATAATGACTGGTTCATCATCGTCCTTGCCATGTCTACAATCAATGTATCACTCTGCCGCGAGGGAAATGCAAGGAGGTAGAAATACTTTGCTGGGAAGTATAGGACTTAGATAAAAGGAGGATAATTGTGGGGATTCTGCTCTGTTCGAGTTTTTGCTTTTTGCCCACTCAGGGGCTAGCAGACCCAAGCCATCCTGAGGATGAGGCTGGTTATGCCGACATCAGCTGTGGAGCCAACTTTCTCCTGTTTCTGTGCCTGTTTGTCAATCTGATGTTAAGTAAGGGAATAAAATGAAAGAGAAAGTGCTTAAAAAGAAAAGAAAAAAAAATATTAAAAGGTTTATCTAAGATCTGTACAGATAGATCATATCATAAATATATTATCAGAATAGCCTTCCAGAGTAATGAAAGACAATGCAAGTTGATGGGCAAAGGTTTGGGCACTGAAGCCATCATTGTCATCAGTAGGGGAATAAGTTGGTGGTGTCCTTAGAACGTTAAATTAGAACAGGTGCTACTGAACACCACCAAAGTCAATCAGCAGCAGTGCTGGGTCTCCTCTGGTGTGTGGACTCTTGGCAACTTAACACTGATGGTTCCATGTGGATCGCCAGCACTGGGACTGAAACAGTTGCTGTGAATGGGGGACACAGAATGAGCAGTGTGGGAATAATGCCACTGAAAAGAAGAGTTTTTGGCACTTTGTTCGTAGGCTGCAACTCCCATGATTACTCCTACATGAGTGGGCTTTTACTTGTATGACTGTTTTTTACCCTGCCATATAGGCAGTCATACTCCATTTTCGGGGGGGTGCATGCTGGGTATGTTCTTGTTTCCATAACCCACCGAACGCTGACATTGATTACAGGATCTTTAACGTGCGTATCTGATCTTCTGCTTGCGTATACACATGAAGGGGGTTTAAGGCACTTGCATGTCTACACACATAAGCTGACCTGGGAGATCGGAAAAAACTCCACCCTTTACCCACCAGGCGCCGTCATCGAGATTCGAACCCAGGACCCTCAGATTGAAAGTCCAACCCTTTAACCACTTGGCTATTACGCCCGTTGGCACTGGCAGCGTCTGGCTTACCACAAAGAGGCTGGTCCTGATGGTGGTGCAGGTGAGGAAAGCTGTGGCTCGGTAGCAGAGGGTGAGGGGCAGCAGTGTCAGCCATGTGCATGTCCGTCCCACCTTTAACGCCACTGGGGGCGGGACACACAGCATGCACAAAGGTCACCCATTGCTTCATGATGATAATACTGATTATTATGATGATAATAATGCACACACCAAGGTCATGGACAGCACTGCCATGGGTCACTCACTGCTTCATAATGATAATACTGATTATAATGATGATAATAATGCACACACCAAGGTCATGGACAGCACTGCCATGGGTCACCCACTACTTCATAATGATAATACTGATTATAATGAGGATAATTATGCACACACCAAGGTCATGGACAGTACTGCCATGGGTCACCCACTGCTTCATAATGATAATACTGATTATAATTATGATAATTATGCACACACCAAGGTCATGGACAGTACTGCCATGGGTCACCCACTACTTCATAATGATAATACTGATTATAATGATAATAATTATGCACACACCAAGGTCATGGACAGTACTGCCATGGGTCACCCACTGCTTCATAATGATAATACTGATTATAATGATGATAATTATGCAATTATACTGATTATAATGATGATAATAATGCACACACCAAGGTCATGGACAGCACTGCGGTGGGTCACACACTTCTTCGTGACAATAATAATGATTATTATAACAATAATGATAATAACAGTAACACTACTACTACTAATAATAATGATAATAATGCAATACACCAAGGTTATGGACAGCACTGCAGTGGGTCACCCACTCCTTCATAATATTAATAATAATAATAATTATTATGATGATGATGATGATGATGACGACAACAACAACGATGATGATGATGATGGTGATGATTATAATAATAATAATAATAATAATAATGCACACACCAAGGTCATGGACTGCACTACGATGAGTCGGTCACCCACTCTTTCATAACCCCCGAAAATGGAGTATGGCTGCCTACATGGCGGGGCAAATAAACAAAAACGGTCATACACGTAAAAATGATACATGCCTGTCTGAGTGTGTATGTCTGTGCGCCTGAAATCTGACTGAATGACACAGGAAGCGAATGATGAGTGCCCAGTGGCAGCCGTCAGTCTGCTCTACCAACATAGGCAGCCTGTTGTGCAAATGACCCCGTGTTTGTAAAGCGCTTAGAGCTTGGTCTCTGACCGAGGATAGGCGCTATATAAGTATCCACATCAATCAATCAATCAATAACAATAATAATAATGATGATGATGATGATAATGTTAATGTTAATGATGATCATGATGATGATGACAATAATAGTAATAATAATATTAATGATGATGATGATGATGATGATGATGATACTTTGATAGATTTTGTTTTTCACTTCTATGTCATGTGTTCCTGTGTGGTGTAATGCACTTATTGTATGTATTGTTTCATGTGAGACGCTTAGACTCTGAGCCCAATGCATGGGGAGTTTCCACCATATAAGTATGATATATTATTATTACTATAGAAATAAAATCTGTCAATAGAATAATAAGAGTGCATTTAAAGCGCTTTGAAACCCCTTGAAGTGCTTTACAATAACATGTCGGTCAGACACAGAGCGCGCGCGTGCACGCACAAACACACACACACACACAAGCATGCTGACATGAACATGCAAGGAAGAAATATATGCTGATTCACAGAATATGGAATGTGGCACTTGCTTAAAAAGGAATCTTTTTTTAGACAATACAGTCATATATACCTTTCCCCTTTAGATAATACAGCCATAATACCTTTTCCCAGCTTGAAGGCACCTTTCCCAATAATCATTTTCCCAGCTTGAAGGCTCATTTTGCTATAAATAAGTCATAGCACCTTTTCCCAGCTTGAAGGCACCTTTCACTATAAATAACAGTCAAAATACCTTTTCCAAGCTTGAAGGCAAATTTCGCTATAAATAATAGTCATTATACTTTTTCCCAGCTTGAAGGCACACTTTTATCTATAAACAATACACAGTCGCAATAAATAACAGTCATAATACATTTTCCCTACTTAAAGGCACCTTTCACTATAAATAACAGTCAAAATACCTTTTCCCAGCTTGAAGGCACCTTTCCCTATAAATAATACAAAGTTATAATACCTTTTCCCAGCTTGAAGGCACCTTTCCCTATAAATAATACAGTCATTATACCTTTTCCCAGCTTGAAGGCACCTTTTGCAAAAAATAACACACAGTCATAGTACCTTTTCCCAGCTTGAAGGCACCTTTCCCTATAAATAATACAGTCATTATACCTTTTCCCAGCTTGAAGGCACCTTTTGCAAAAAATAACACACAGTCATAGTACCTTTTCCCAGCTTGAAGGCACCTTTCCCTATAAATAATACAAAGTCATAATACCTTTTCCCAGCTTGAAGGCACCTTTCCCTATAAATAATACAAAGTCATAATACCTTTTCCCAGCTTGAAGGCACCTTTCCCTATAAATAATACAAAGTCATAATACCTTTTCCCAGCTTGAAGGCACCTTTCCCTAGCTTGAAAGCGGCCCTGACACAAGGGTTCTGCCCCGCTGTTCTTAAGGGTCGGGCGACGGGCTCAGCGTAGACCCACATGTCTTGCCACCTCTCCCAACAGAGCTCCCACGCCTGAGGGACAGAAAAAGGGGTGCATGTAACTGGCCTGGGTTCATCCAGGTTTTTATTTGTAACATTCTAATACACACAACAACAAAAAACCCACCAAAAACACAGCAACATTTAAACATTCCTAACATGTAAAGCGTCAGGAACTCGGATGAAAAACTTGCAAGACAAGTGCCAGCATTTTGGTTGGAAAGATTTTTTCCGCGTTAAGCTTTTATCATGCATTTGTTATTAATCACTATTTTACTTTGATTTTGAATTCGGGTTGAACATTTTGCAGGTGTGCATTATTACCGACATAATTAAAAAAAAAAATTTATTATATATTTTTTTTTTTATTGTAGTAACATAGAAGCCAAAATTAAAAAAACTTTTACAAACCTGTGTCATTTTTCAAAGATTTTTAAGAACTTAAAAATGGCAAGTCATTTTTTTCTTCTTTTTTGTGTGTGTGTGTGTGTGACAAATTCTTAAAAAGACCAAACTTTTCAAACCTGAGTTATCCCTGCTGTCAGCAGTCTGCAACAGTGACCGTCTTCATGATAACCACGCATTGTAACACAAATTACACAGTGAACAACCATTATTTATTTTTTAGACTTTGGTTTGACCCTTTCACTTCTCTATCAGCCAGCCTACCTGGTGTGAAACTAGGTCAGATCAGCCAAAGCACAGATGGAAACTGCCTGTGCAAGAAACTGAAAGAGACACATCGGGGTTGTTGCACTCAAACTACTATGTTTGGAACCACTCAAATCAATCTTGCTTCTTCTTCTTCTGCGTTCACTCGTATGCACACGAGTGGGCTTTTACGTGTATGACCGTTTTTACCCCGCCATGTAGGCAGCCATACTCCGTTTTCGGGGGTGTGCATGCTGGGTATGTTCTTGTTTCCATAACCCACCGAACGCTGACATGGATTACAGGATCTTTAACGTGCGTATTTGATCTTCTGCTTGCATATACACACGAAGGGGGTTCAGGCACTAGCAGGTCTGCACATATGTTGACCTGGGAGATCGTAAAAATCTCCACCCTTTACCCACCAGGCGCCGTCACCGTGATTCGAACCCGGGACCCTCAGATTGACAGTCCAACGCTTTAACCACTCGGCTATTGCGCCCGTCTAAATCAATCTTGCTGAAAGCAGTAACACGCTGCCTTTTCCATGCACGACTTTCTTCCTCCTCATTAGTGCTGTCAGTGTCAGTTTCATCCTTTGGGTTGAATGGCGAATCAACACTGCCGTCAAATTCTTCCCCTGAATCACCGTCAGCAGCCCACTGAGAGTTGGAACTTTCATCCATAATAATAATAATAATAATAATAATAATGGATACTTATATAGCACACTGTCCAGAAATCTGCTCTAGGTGCTTTACAAAAACGCTTTTGTTAACATAAAACATTAATGATTATATCTATGTTACATACACACACCAAAATGTGACTACACACACACACACACACGCTGCATACATACATTTTAACATACATGTGTATCTAACAGCTACCCTAACACATACGCACACATAGGCAGGCACAAACTTACATAAACAAACTTACATAATACTATTTACAGCGTTAGCTAAAGTATACTGGCGTGAAGCATGAATTCCGTTAAAGTACTGGGTTGAGCGTCCATAGCGAGTATTGAGAGATCACGCTTCAGCTTGCTTCGTTGCCATCAAAACATGCGGAAAAAATTACACATCTGGTTCAAAATCAAAGACAACAGCAATGCATTATCAAGGCTGAAGGTGAAGGACTGACCCTTCACCTTACGTAAACATTGCAGCATTGTGTGATTCAGGGCAGAGAAGAGAGTCGTGGGAAGTCACTCTAATAGTTTAGTTGACAGGCATCTCCTCCAGTGGTGTACCCCTTAATACCCACCTGAACGAACCCATCTTAGTGAACCCATCTTAACAGGGGAACATCATAAAAAAAAATATTACACTTCTGATAAAACAGACCAGCAGATGTTCCAGTATTCATGTTCAGTTTTTCATCACTTTTTGTTTTTTTCGAACATTTGGTTTTCTAAATTAAAGCATTCTGTACACATTCAACCCTGGGAGTTTACACTCTGGCAGACTTCCCTGCGTGTTGATGCAGAAAAACACAGAAAATATACTGAAATTGACCCGTTTTCACTTCCAAATTGATAGGTGTGGTCAAGAATAGAAATACTGTAGAATTCCGTTCACTTTGCTTGTGGTTGATGCATATGTGGGAATGTGAAAAGCATTTTAATCAAACAAGATTGATGGGCGCAATAGCCTGAACCCCCTTCGTGTGTATATGCAAGCAGAAGATCGAATACGCACGTTAAAGATCCTGTAATCCATGTCAGCGTTTGGTGGGTTATGGAAACAAGAACATACCCAGCATGCACACCCTGAAAATGGAGTATGGCTACCTACATGGCGGGTAAAAATGGTCATACACGTAAAAGCCCACTCGTGTGCATACGAGTGAACGTGGGAGTTGCAGCCCACGAACGCAGAAGAAGAAGAAGAAGAAGAAGAAACAAGATTTGATGTCTAAAAGCACTGTCCAGATGCAGGGCTCAATGAATTGAGCTCTTTGTTAAATGGTACCAGTGTTCCCAAAAACGTACATATGTGCGTAAATGACGCACAGATTTACAACTTTGACGCACAAAATTTTTACCCTGTGCATCAATGTGACGCACACTTTTTCCTGAAACTAACAAGCATCTTACGGCTTCCAGGAAAACCGCGAAGCACGCATCGTGGGCCTAAGCTTAGGCTAGTGCATAGCAGACGAAACTGAGCTGGCCAAAAACGTGTTAGAGTAACTTCCCTTGCCGATGCAGGCAAACGCTGTTGTGTGTTCATTAGTAGTGAGTATGGTTATGTGCTCATTATAAGTAGTTGACTGTGTTTTCATTGTATTCAAGCATTTCGAATGTCCTTGTTTGGAGAAGGTGTGGGTTTCTTTTCATTTTCACTGTACAATTGTCTTCATTAATTTTTTTGTATGTTTTCCTGTTGACCCTCAGAAATGTGACAATGACCCTCAAAAATTCCAGTCAAAGGGTCACAGTGACCCTCAAAAAATCAGGCCCATTGGGAACACTGGGTACTTGTCAAAGGTTTTGTTGTTGTTGTTGTTTTGGGGAGGTCAGGTGGGTGCATTGTTTCTTTAGTAAAATGCCAAAACTTTTTCAGATTCTGAAGGGTAAAACATATTTTTCCAAGACTTTTTCCAGCCTAGGTAATGGTCCTCTCATTTTTCAAAGAATTTTCCACACTTCCATGACAGTGTTTGAACCCGGTGTTTCTGCCCCCTAGTCACCAGCCATGTTTCTAAAAACAGTGCACAATACGATCCACAGAAAATGAGAACTATAGAAGAGTAAATTTAATCGAAATAGCGTAAAAAGATTAAGAGAATGAAGATCATCAAAATACTTGACAGAGTGTTATGTCATCAAAAACTAATAGTTCACTTTTTTTTATATTATTAAATATCTAACAACAACTTTTTATTGTACTAAAAATTGCAGTTGAAAAAAATACTTGACCTATACTGAGACAATGTTAGTAAGTAATAGTATCTGGTCAGTCACATCATGCCTGAACTCCAGAACATATTAAGCTGGATGAAATATTTGCTGGCTGATGCTGGACCCACCCCCTCTTCTTCTGCGTTCACTCGTATGCACACGAGTGGGCTTTTACGTGTATGACCGTTTTTACCCCGCCATGTAGGCAGCCATACTCCGTTTTCGGGGGTGTGCATGCTGGGTATGTTCTTGCTTCCATAACCCACCGAACGCTGACATGGATTACAGGATCTTTAACGTGCGTATTTGATCTTCTGCTTGCATATACACACGAAGGGGGTTCAGGCACTAGCAGGTCTGCACATATGTTGACCTGGGAGATCGTAAAAATCTCCACCCTTTACCCACCAGGCGCCGTCACCGTGATTCGAGCCCGGGACCCTCAGATTGACAGTCCAACGCTTTAACCACTCGGCTATTGCACCCGTCGACCCACCCACTCAAACATTGCAATCTTCACCCGAACTCAGAACTGGACCATAAGGTGTACGATGATCAAAAGTACCGTAAGATGATGGGGGAGACAATGTTTTGAGTCACACTCACAAAGAGACAATGTTTTGAGTCACATGAGTCACGCTCACAAAGAGACAATGTTTTCGGTCACACTCACAAAGAGACAATGTTTTGAGTCACATGAGTCACACTCACAAAGAGACAATGTTTTGAGTCACACTCACAAAGAGACAATGTTTTGAGTCACATGAGTCAAGCTCACAAAGAGACAATGTTTTGAGTCACACCGGAGATTAGAAAAGAGAGATAAACCACTTGCAGAAATTGCTGAAGCCAGGCAGCCTGCGCCGCAACACGCATTCATTATTCATGAGCTGCCTTTGCCCCGCCCAAACGAAAGGAAAGCGTCAGTCGAACGCAGTCTCCTGAGTGATTTTATAATTTGGATTACACCTTTTTTCCCTTTTCTGTTTGCTTCATCCCACGCAGATGTCAAACTCAATTTTGTTGTGAATAACATTCCTAAATATTCATATGTATTGGTTACTTTTATTTCCCTATCACCACAGCACCATTTTTCACGAATCGAAAGATGACCTCCATTGCGGAAAACTATAATATTGGTCTTATCGAGATTCACTGTTTGTTGTAGTCTGTCTGTTTCTTGCTTAAGGGCATTTAATTGATTTTGTAACCCTATGGGTGTGTCAGACAAGAGAACAACATCATCAGCAAATAGCATTAAGAGCAAATCTGTTGCACCAGGTATCATTTGTATTCCATGTCTCCCCTTCTTTGATAACTCCACTGCCAATTCACCGATGAAAAAGGAAAACAGCTGTGTGCTTGGCATACAACCTTGTTTAACCCCTCTTGGACACTGAAAAAAGTCTGAATAAATACCTTTGTCACGAACACATACAAGTACAGAATCGTAGATGCTTTTAACAGCCATGTAAAACTCCTGAGAGAGAGAGACAGAGACAGAGACTTAGAGAGAGAGATAGAGCACAATACAACGGTCTGCTCGGGCAACATGAAGCGTTCGTATATATATGAATTATATATATGATTATGTACATATAGATAGATTTAGATTTACATACTGATAGATCTATATGAAATTATGTATGTATGTATTCATGTATGTATGTATAGACAGATGTTAGAAGAGAGACAGAGCTGAATATGTGTTTTATGTTTTGATATATATATATATATATATATATATATATTAAGAAATGGTGTTGTAAACCAGAAAGTGTGAAGAAAAAGTAGCGTTACGAAAACACAGTTCAATAATTTACAACTGTCTCTCTCATGTGCAACATTGCGCTGGGGGAGGGGGGGGGGGAGTTGGTGGTGGTGGGAGCTGCTTTATTTTCTTTTTATATTATCTACATTCAAGCAGATGCAAACGTGCTAAAAACCAAAGCAAAAATGAATCGGTTTTCATTGTATACAGCGAATCTTACTACACGTGGGAAATTCCAGGCGTAACTTAACTTTCGCTTTACTGCAGCTGAACCGTCAGAACGGACCAGTTTCCTTCGGGTGGGGAAGGAGAGGGTGATTTACCCCCACCCTTCCGCACTGCGTGTGTGCCCCAAAACGGCTTCAGCACTGTTATAGACAGTAAGAAGGGGCCTGCCGCGAGTGGTTTATCTCTCTTTTCTAATCTCCGGTCACACTCACAAAGAGACAATGTTTTGAGTCACATGAGTCACACTCACAAAGAGACAATGTTTTGAGTCACACTCACAAAGAGACAATGTTTTGAGTCACATGAGTCACACTCACAAAGAGACAATGTTTTGAGTCACACTCACAAACTTTTACTCAAGTGCACTAACTTCTGTTGCCTGCCAACACTTGAGAAAGAGTCTTAAGATGTGACACATTGTCTCACCATCATCTTAAGGTACTTTTTATCTTACACCAATTGTCATGTTTTTAACTTCGTTTTACTATGTCCAGCAAAACAGTCTAAGACTCGAAACCTTGTCGCCCCATCATCTTAACTCTTTCCATACGAACGGCGAAAGAGACGACGTTAACAGCGTTTCACCCCAATTATCATCATCAAAATATTGTAAGCGGAAGGCTCTTATACTGAAGAGGTGAATGTTGACAAAGAATACCACAATTCTGACGATGGAAGCTAAAGGTTGGGTCATTCAGACACCCACTGGGCATCCGAGGGGTCTGTGTAGAGGAGAAGAGAAGACTGGCCGTACTGAGTGAGTTAAGGTAGGTACTTTTGATCTGACATCAATTATCTTTTTTTTTTTTTTTTTTTTTTTACTTCATAGTACTATGTCCAGCAGTCACCATTTCTCTATTAATTTTGCTAGGTGAACAATTATAGTGAATGTAATTATGTGAACCAGATACTCACCTCATCTGCAGGCCCTTTCAGCTGTGGAAACCTCACGCCAAGTCTGTCCACACACATGCAGCAGTAACGGTTCATGGTGTCGACTGCACACACAGCACATACATTATCCACAGTACAGCCATGTGTTGAATGCATTTTACATAATAAACAGATCATACACAGTTACACAACAGTCACACACTCACAGCAAAATCAAACATGAACTGAGACAAGAATGTGTTTCATGTACAGTACGAGTATGCCTACTGATAACCACCCTTGGTTACACTCCGATGGTAATGAGGTGAATGATGTATTTTAGTTCAAAAGTGCATTGTGGAGTTTAGAATTTTAACAGTGATTAAAAGAAAAAAAAAAGAGTTCAGAGCACTAACAACTTGCCCAAAAATATGCAACAAACAGTGAACAAGAAAACGCCACTGCCTGAATACAGGATAAATCACACACACACACACACACACACACACACACACACACACACAGAGTAGCAGAAGGCTCACCAGTCTAATATACAGACAACGACCGGATGCCATAAAAACAAAATATACTTCTAATGTGACTTGCATTTGTGGCAATGAAATTACCCCTGTGCACATCATCCATAAATGTGAACAGTTAAAACCATCCTTACCCATGTCATTAACAAAATCTGCAGTTCCATCTGCTTCCATTAGAAATGTCTTAAATGATAATCAACACGTGTTTGAAATAGTGCAGAGTTTAATTTGGAGCCCAACTGGCTCTTTGTTGTAATTCTACTGGTTGACTGGTTAGTTTGTTTTATTTCGTTAATTATATTCTCCTTCTTTTCTTTTTTTTGTGAATGCCAATTGAGGAGAGAGGACCAGGGAAAGTAGTGATGATTCAAAGCATGGGTGGGCTGGGGAAGATGAGGGATTTTCGTCTAAAATCACAAATGTGGATAGACGTTAAGCAAAAGAACGAACGCACACACACACACACACACACATTACCACACTTACAGTCACATTTTAGGAATTTCCAGAACAGTAATTAACTTGCTCCCCATGCTAGTAGTAGTAGCACTATACATACAGAGACTGACATAAGCTTACACTTACAGTTGGTCCAAGAGCGAGCTATATAATCAATCATTCAATGGCTTCTCCATTGCAATGGGAATCCATTTACAGCTAAGTCTTTCGTGAAGGACTATTACTATGACTCTCAAACTCAGAGGCAAGATTGCACTGTCTCTTACTTTGTGCTGCAGCCTTGGGGGCTAGTTGGCCTTTGGGGATCAAACCAACACCAACTATACTAAAGCTCTCTTGGCCGATAGAGACAGATTGGGGATGTAATTCGGGCAAGACACTCTCCACTATCAATATCATCAAATGCTAGGCCAGATATTTGGAACAGCTGTTGCTTCCTCTGCTATTCTAAAAGATGGTCATAATCATACACAGTCAGACATGACTGACTATCCTCATAAGTTATAACACTTTTTATCAATAACAATCTTAGTATGAACAATGCTACAAATGTCTTGCCCTTTAACTTTCACAGTAACAGAATCACCGTTTGATTGTGGTCACTCTACGGATGGCAGGAACGACATGTAGAATTTAAGTTTCACGGTTGCTGACCACTGGCGGCACTGTCCCTGGTCACTTACTGCTGGTCTGGAACTTGCTGTAGACCGTGGGGCTGGCCACTGCCATGGCCAGGTGGAGGGTGAACTCGGCCATCCCTGCACTGGTGTCAAACAGCAGGCTGCACTCCTTCAGGTCCTGGTACCTGTTCCACCAGTCGAAGGTTGCAGAATGGTTAAGACGCTTATCTGCCAATGAGTACAGTGTCTGTGGATGTCTGGGTTCCATTCCAAATCTCGCCGTTTCTCCCACATTTGACTGGACAATCAAACTGAGCATCTAAAAATAAATTCTAATTATTCAGGTGAGATGATAAACCAAGGTCCCTTATGCAGCATGCACTTGGTGCTCTCAGAGAGGGAGGAAGGTGGCAGAATGGTTTTCAACCAAGGCACTCAGCTGCTAATAAAGTGAGTCTGGGAGGGTCGGGTTCGAATCCCACTCTTGCCCCTTCTCCAAAGTTTGATTGGAAAATCATAGTCATACTGAGCATTTTATTCTAATAAGATGATAAACTGAGGTCCCGTATGCCGCACGCACTTGGCTCGCTGAAAGAGAACCCATGGCAACGTGTTACCTCTGGCAAAATTCTGTAGAAGAAATCCAATCTGATAGGTACACACACACACACACACACACACATTCCACACACACACACACACACACACACACACACACACACATTCCACACACACACACACACATTCCACACACACACACACACACACATTCCACACACTCAAGGCATGATCAAGCATGTTGGGTTATGCTGCTCCAGGCCAGGCATCATCCTAGCATATATACACATATTGTGGTGCAGCATACGTTATGGATTTGTCAAAACACAGTGAAACCTGCGTGAGAAACTAAAGCTGAAACTTGTACCTGTTCCACACCGCCTCCACTCCTTCAGCCACCACCGGCAGCTCTGCTAACTTCTGGATGATCTGCTCCTCCTCCTCTCTCCCCTCAGCCTCATCAGCAACTGGCATGTCCTCCTCCTCATCGTCTTCTTCATCACTGTCGTTGTCCGCAGTCTGAAGATAATGATGAAAGCCAGCACCCGAAAGTTCCAGCACGTCTTCAAACTGAAGATGGACTTCTGGGAAGTTGTCTCCTCCACCTGGCATGTTTTCTGCTTGTTCAGGATGAATATTTCGGTCATGTGTGTCTACCCCTTGTGGCAGTGCCATGTGCTCTCTTACCGTCATAAGACGAGTGCCTGTTGCCTGCTCACCACTCTCTTCACTGTGAAAACTGTGGTCTTCAGTTAATAAAACCTCACCCTGAACAGTACCTTGTGCACCTTGTAGCTGTACGCCGTCTCCCTCTTCACTCTGTGCGTCAGCCTGAATGACATGAAGTGCAGCTTGCAGCACGTCACCTCTGTCTTCAGTCACAACACGGCTCTGAACGATGCCTGCCTGACTGCCATCTTCCTCTTCAGTTAATCCATACCCTTGTACAATGTCTGCAGCCTGGGCAATGTCTGTCACAGCATGAACAGTATCTAAGGCCTGAAATGTGTCTTTAGCAGTCTGAGCAATACCTGTAGCTTGAACAGTGTCTGCAGTCTGAGCAATATCTGCAGCCTGAAACATATCTTCAGTCTGAGCAATGCCTGCAGCTACAACAATGTTTGCAGTCTGAGCAACACCTGCGGCCTGCTCATCATTTTCTTCGTCAGTCAGAACTTCGCTCTCTGTATCCTGTGACTGCTCGCCCCCGTCTTCCTCCTCAGTCAGGACTTCCCCCGGGACACTTTCTGCAGTCTGTGGATTTTCACTTTTGTCTGCACACCGAGTGTCATCCCCTCCACTCCTTGCAGTTCTCTCTGCCTCTGTCTCCCGCTCTTCTCTGTCTGCTGCTGCTTCTTCTTCAGTGTGGTCAGCTTGCTCTTCCTGTTCCATCTCGGCAAATCAATTATCAAGATCTGCACATGACGGGGAAACAGACAAAGAAACATATTAAAGTAACGGAAATCACACACACTGTGTGGTACACATAAAATGATACTAATAATAATACCCTGAAAAATGTATAAAAAAAAAAAAGAAAGAAAAAGGAAAAAAAAGTTATAGTAACAGAAATCACACACACACACACACACACACACACACACACACACACACACACACACACACACTGTGTTGTAAACATAAAATAATAAACTGAAAAAAAAACACAAAAACAAAAAAAAAAAAAAAAACTTGTAAAATCTTTCACTTTAGAAAAGCGTGCTTCCCATCCATAAAAGATTTATGAAAGAACATTAGCTCAAACTTTGAATGTGCAATGACAGTCCAAATCACTCACCCATTTTGTGCACACCTGCATGGCACTGATGAATGTGTAACAACTTATTAAGTGTGTGTGTGTGTGTGTGTGTGTGTGTGTGTGTGTGTGTGTGTGTGTGTGTGTGTAGGGGTTATGCTTTGATTTTTCTTTTTATGTTATTCTAATTTCAGTTGTATTCATTTACAGTTTTACTTACTTTTTACTTACTTTATCTGGTTAATCTATTTTAGTTATATTCAAATTTCTTTAACGGAGGATGGTGACAGAATCGATAAGACGTTTATCTGCCAGTACAGTGTTTGTGCGTTTCTGAGCTACAATCCTGGCCTTGGCCTTAATCCCCAGTTTGACTGGAAAATTCTTCTTCTTCTCTTCTTCTTCTGCGTTCAGTTTCAGTTTCAGTTTCACTTTCTCAAGGAGGCGTCACTGCGTTCGGACAAATCCATACACGCTACACCACATCTGTTGAGCAGATGCCTGACCAGCAGCATAACCCAACGCGCTTAGTCAGGCCTTGAGTGCATGCTTACATATTTGTGTACCTATGAAAGTGGATTTCATTTTACGTAATTTCGCCAGAGGACAACACTCTCGTTGCCATGGGTTCTTTTTCAGTGCGCCAAGTGCGTGCTGCACACGGGACCTCGGTTTATCGTCTCATCCGAAAGACTAGACGCTCAGTTTGATTTTCCAGTCAAACTTAGGAGAAAGGGCGAGAGCGGGATTCGAACCCACACCCTCACGGACTCTCTGTATTGGCAGCTGAGCGTCTTAACCATTCTGCCACCTTCCTTCTGCGTTCACTCGTATGCACACGAGTGGGCTTTTACGTGTATGACCGTTTTTACCCCGCCATGTAGGCAGCCATACTCCATTTTCGGGGGTGTGCATGCTGGGTATGTTCTTGTTTCCATAACCCACCGAACGCTGACATGGATTACAGGATCTTTAACGTGCGTATTTGATCTTCTGCTTGCATATACACACGAAGCGGGTTCAGGCACTAGCAGGTCTGCACATATGTTGACCTGGGAGATCGTAAAAATCTCCACCACTGGAAAATTCAAATTGAGCATCCAGTCATTCAGATGAGACCATTATAAACTAAGGTCCCATGAGCAGCACCAATCTGATAGGTACACCAATATATGCATGCACTCAAGGCCCGACTAGTGTATTGTGTTATGCTGCTGGCATGCATCTGCCTTACATATGTGATGTAGTGTATTTGTCTGAATGCAATGGCATGTACTTGAAAAACTGTAACTTAATTCTAATTTGGCTTTGGATCCCCTCTGTTTACGCATACCCAGATTCAAACACCCCACTGTTGGTCGCCTTTCTTTCTCTGTCTCTGGACCTTGCATTTGGAATGAACTTCCTCTTTTGCTTCGTCAGGTCTCCGCACTCAGCTATTTCAAGTCTGGCCTTAAAACCCACCTCTTCACAAGATTGCCTGCTTTCCCTGCCTCTTCCTTGTCTTCAGTTTCTTCAGTTTTAGAGTTATGCATGTGTGTAAATGACTGGTGTGAAAGCGCTTAGATTTGTCTCTGCACAAGATTCAGTGCTATATAAACACTATTATTATTATTATTATTATTTATTATTATTGTTTAAAGAAAAAAATCTAAGATATATACATATAATTTTTTTTTTATCTACCTATTTCCCCATCTGTCTCTTGACCTATCTGTCTATCTATCTATCTATCTCAGTATCTCAATACTGTTGCTTTTTGTTTATCAGTCTGTACATTTTCATGCCTCCTTCAGTCCTTGTGAAGGAGGAAAAAAAGTACTGCATCTATAAAGCAAAAGTAGCAAAAGGGATGCACATGTATGCAGAACATGCCTTGATAACATTGAGTCCCATGGTAAGCACAAAAAACTGACATCTTATACTAGTTAAAAAGCAAACTACAATCTTCTGGGTTATATATTCAAAGGCAGAAACCCCCCCCCACAAATCTGTTATAGATATATAGTAACAATCGAAGAGAAAAACAAAACAAAATGAAAAACAAGTTTTTTACTGACCACCTATGCAGTTCAATCCTATACGTATAACAACCCTTCAATTCAATTCTATAGCAAAAGACAAAAACATAGCAACTCTACAATCTTTGTAATACAAAAACAAAGAAAAAAGATTATATTATAAGCAAACACTAAAACACTACAGAAGTTAGAATAACTGCTTCCTGCAATCTAATATTTGTCATAAAAATAATACAATGAAAAAAAAAGAAACCCACTCTAAAAAAAACAACAACAAAAAAACATGCAGTCAAAAAGTGAAAAACTGGGTTGTAGGGGTGGGGGGAGGGACAAGAAAACAAAAACAAATAAATCATATATCAATTAACACAGTAACATTATACATATTTTTTTTTTATGAATATAGGTAATAAAAAATAAATAATTGCTTTAAAAAACAACAACATATTATAGTAAACTCGAAAAAGTTCATGAAATAATGCAAGAAAAAAAAGTAATTTGTTCAGGCAAGAACATCTAAAATGTTCTAAGGTTTGTTGATTTGGTTTGTGTGTGTGTGTGTGTGTGTGTGTGTGTGTGTGTGTGTGTGTGTGTGTGTGTGTGTGTGTGTGTGTGTGTGTGTGTGTGTGTGTGTGTGTTGTTACTGTTGTTGTTGTTTCAGAACAGTGTATTAACTGCACAAACCTAACATTGTAACAGTGGTCTGAAAATGGTTTGTCTGTGAGACACAAATCTAGGTCTGACTCTGACTGTATTTAACAACACAATCTATCAAAGATAAAAACTAAAGAATGCAGACAAAATGATAACACACTTTCTGCATTGGGACTTGGACCATTGGGACTTGGGTCCATGCTTGCGTCATGTAAATGTCTCGCTTGGGATTCATAGCACATCACCGACTTTTGCCCTTTGTTTATTTTTGCTGTTAAACTGTCTTCTTCTTTCCGTTACACGACCAACATCGACTTGCCGATGACTCTGTCGTGGTTCATGCATGCTGGATATTTTCGTGTCTCCATGACCCACCGAACACTGACATAGGTTACAGGATCTTTAACGTGCATATTTGATCTTCTGCGTGCGTATACACACGAAGGGGGTTCAGGCACTAGCAGGTCTGCACATATGTTGACCTGGGAGATCGGAAAAATCTCCACCCTTTACCCACCAGGCGCCGTTACCGTGATTCGAACCCGGGACCCTCAGATTGAAAGTCCAACGCTTAAACCACTCGGCTATTGCGCCCGTCGCAGTCATTACAACTGCTTACAACCCCCACATCCAACACCTGTACAGGGATTACCACAGGATTATAGACAAGACACTCTTTTGTCCCAAACCATAGACACTTTCACTGTGCCCAAACTTATTTAGGTCCTAAATTTAGACCAGAGAGAGTGCGTGCAGAAATGTCGGTCAGTGTACCAACGATCCCACCAACAACAGTTTCTGCAACAAAAACCGGACAAATTCGAAGAAAATCATCACTGAAAATGTCTTCCAGCTACCAGCCAGACTTGACATTTGTAATCGTACTTACGTTTCGTTGAGCCAGACTGTTGAAAAAAACCCTATGTGAATCATGGAACAACACGAGAGTACCTGAAGGATCCACTTTCAAATCCACTCTTCCATGTGCCAGCTGTACATATCATGTGATAAACGCGCGCATGCGTTCGAAGACCTGTATCGAAAAGATAAACCAATTACGTAATCTGGGGTCGTGAGGGAAGCGAATGAAGTGGAATCATGAGAGGGAACTCTGTGTCGTCTTGTTTTCTTTCGTGAACAATGACTTACCTCCCTTAGAAATGCGTGCAATTAATTTTCATTCTTTGATCTTGAAAAAAAAAAAAATCTTTCTTTTCAACGTGTGTGTGTGTGTGTGTGTGTGTGTGTGTGTGTGTGTTCGTACATAATGACATACGCATGTCACTGGATGTGTCCCGGCCTGTTTTGGGCTATAGTTGATAACCTGTGAATGTCTCTTTCTCCCTTCCTCCCTCTCTCTCTCTCTTGATCCTCTCTCTCTATCTCTCTCTCTGTACCCCCCTCTCTCTCCCTTTATCTTCCTCCCTCACTCCCTCCCCACCCTCCACCTCTCTCTCTCACTCAGCGATCCGGCGATCCCTCCCCCCACCCACTCTCTCTCGCTCTCTTTCTCAGTTCAGTTTCGCAAACGTTTTGTCATTATTTAAACAAAGAATGAAAGATATATTTATGCAAGAGTGGGACGAGTCAGTAATGTCTAAAGATATATATCATAACTACAGACCGTTCAAAACTGACTTTGAATGTGAGCAATATTTTGACTTTGTGGTTGAAAAGTGTTTCAGAGACTGTTTGATAAAATTACGGCTTGGTTTGCTCCCAATAAATCAGTGGATCATTTTTCAGGAGAACATTCAAATGTAATTCAAATTACGCATGTAAACGTTGTAAAGTGGTCGAGAATGAAAATCATTTTAAAAACAGTTGTGACCTCTACAATAACTTTTGGCGAAAACATCTGAACTCTGAAGGTCACTATGATCGTACAGTGTGTTCACTTGCTGAAGAATGGTTCTATTATAGTATTTGTAAACTCTGTGTTTACATATTTAATGCCCTGAAGATACGACAGGAATTCGTTGACAGCAATGAAGAAATTTAGAATTAATTTACAATGCACAAGAGGCACTTTTGTTCTACAGGTTTAAGTTTGTATGTACATTACATTGTGTTGTCGCTATGCCGGTGATCACCATGTTGTGTACATTTGACCTCTTTCTAGGGGCTGGAGGCCTGGCGATTTTTTTTTTTTTTTTTTTTTTTTTTTTCTTGTTCTTTCTTTCAGTTTCTTCTTCCTACCTCAACTATCTGTTTCCTTTTTTTTTTGTTTTTTTTTTTTGGTACCTTTATTTCTTGATTTTGTTACCCACTGACTGAGGGGTTGGCTGGATGAAAACAAAAACTAGCAACCAACCAACCCGCAACAAACAATATCATTATAAAAGCAATGACCCCCCCCCCCCCCCCCCCGCCCCCTCCCTCACCCCCACCCCTCCCCCTAAAAAAAAACAACAACAAAACAAACAACAACAAACAAACAAAAACAAGAGAGGCAAGGCCTTCAAGACTCACTTGTGATACACTTTAAAAAAAAATCCAAGCTTTTTATGTATTGAGTATATTTTCAAAATGTAATGTTTAAGATGAGAAGGATCAGTTTAAAGCAAATTAACTCCCCTAGCATTACAGAGTAATTTCCCTTTTTTACTATCTGCACCAAAACGTTTGCAAAATAAATAAAACTTCCATGCTTAGCAAAAGAAGTTCCTGTTTGAACAAAAAATGATAATAATGATTGCTCTAGCTGTTGGGTCAGAATATCAGATCAAAGTGCCAAGTTTAGAGAATACAAAAAATATAAATATAACAGTAAATGCAGTTTGCATACAATTAGGCTTCTTTCTTTATTTTTTTTTGGTGCCCATCCCATAGGCGCAATATTGTTTTAAACAAGATGACTGGAAAGAACTGAATTTTTCCTATTTTCATGCCAAATTTGGTGTCAACTGACAAAGTAGTGGCAGAGAAAATGTCAATGTTAAAGTTTACCACGGACACACAGACACACAGACACAGACACAGACACACACACAGAGACAGACAACCGAACACCGGGTTAAAACATACTCACTTTGTTTACACAAGTGAGTCAAAAACACCACCACCACCAACAACAAACAGCAGCATTGGTAGACTAAAAGAATCTTGGTAAAAGTCGACTTACATGGGATAAAAGAGGTGACTGACGCATACAGGGCCACAGGCTCTTCTTCAGGCAAGTGAGTGACAGAGAGCTAGCATTCTTAAATAGTTATTTTGCTAATCTCAATAACCCCCTTGAAAAAAAAATTAAAAATTCAAATTTCATTTCGTTTCGTTTCATTTCATTTCACTTCGTTTCGTTTTTTTCTCTCCCCCCACTTCAGCTACAGCATCGGGCACCTGTCGCCAAGCTGGCACGTGCGCCTCAAGACGAAGCCGCTGTTCGAGGAGCTGTGGGGCACGCGCGAGCTGCTGTCCAGCATGGACGCCGTGTCCATCGGCAGACCCCCAGAGCAGGGCGAGGAGGAGTTCCACTCCTCGGAGCACGGCCACGGGCAGTCCCAGTCCCAGTCCCAGTCGCAGTCCTCATGGCTGCACGTGGACCATGGAGCGGGCCGCCTGGGCTTCCACGTCTACCAGGGAGCCGCCTACCTGGAGACCACCAACAAGGATGACTGGGTCTTTGAGGTGAGGTGATCTGGGCCGGGATGCGTGAGATATGCGCACAGATAGTTTCATAAACCGGTGTCAGTAATAGCCTCAAACTACACCCCCCCCCCCCCCCCCCTCCACTCCGTCCTCCTTCCACTCCTTTCTGGTTCTCATGTGGGTAGTCAAGGACTACTCTCCAACCGATTTCTACGGGATTAATAATGAAAGCCGTATTGAAAACGGATGGTGGGTCGTTCTGAAGGGAGGGAGAGAGAGGGGGAGCTGGGGAAAGGGGGGGGGGGGGCGTGGGGGGCAGGGGGGGGCGGAGGGAGAGAGAGGGGAGCTGGGGGAAGGGGAGGGGGGACGTGGGGGGTAGGGGGCGGAGGGAGAGAGAGAGGGGTGTAGGGAAGGAGAAAGGGATTGAGAGAGAGAGAGGAGGAAGAGTGGAGCGAGACAGACAGAAAGACAGAGAGTATGTGTGTGTGTGTGTGTGTGTGTGTGTGTGTATGTGTGTGTACGTGTCTGTTGATATTTATCATGCACATGCGTTCATTTACTGCACCCGCTCATGTACATCTGTTCCTTTACTATGTCCGCGCGTGCGCGCGCGCGCACGCACACACACACACACACACACACACACACACACACACACACACACACACACACACACACATGTACTAGTGTCTTATAAACCATAAAGTTTCATGACATTTAATTAAAATGTATGCCATTCTATTCTATTCAATTCTATTCACATGAGCGCACGCGAACACACACATGTACTAGTGTCTTATAAATCATAAGGTTTCGTGACATTAAAATGTATGCTATTCTATTCTATTCAGTTCTATTCACATGCGCGCGCGCGAACACACACGCATGTACTAGTGTCTTATAACACAAGGTTTCATCACATTAAAATGTGTTCTATTCTATTCTATTCACGTGACATGCGCGCGCGCGAACACACACACACACCCATGTACTATAGTGTCTTATAAACCATAAGGTTTCATGACATTAAAGTGTATGCTGTTCTATTCTATTCTATACACATGCGCGCGCGTGCCCACACGCACATGTGCAAGTGTCTCATAAACTTCAAGGTTTCAGGACATTGAAATGTATTCTATCATATTCTATTCTATTTTATACACACGTGCGCGTGCGCACACACAGTGCATGATCGGGTCCCACAAGCTGCTGGACCAGTTCTACAAGGAGCACCCAAGCCAGGCGGAGGAGACGGTCCACAGGGGAAACGACTTCCTGCGGCTGGGAGAGGACCACATGCAGTGGTTCCGCCACAAGGGCTGCCTCTGTTACCGGGTGCCCGTGCCCAGGGGAGGGGTGCTTCTCTGGGACTCCCGCCTCGTCCACCACAACGCCAGGCCCATCAGGGGCAGGTCAGTGAGTAAGACGAAGTGCTTGGGGGTCCAGAGGGTTGTCTAGATGGTTGAGAGGGTGGGTGAGTTGGAGGTGGATGTGGACTCGGAGGCTGGGCAGGCTTGATGATATGATATGGATACTTATATAGCGCCTGTCCTGAGTCGGAGACCAAGTTCTAAGCGCTTTACAAACACGGAGTCATTTGCACAACAGACTGCCTACCTGGGTAGAGCCGACTGACGGCTGCCGCTGGGCGCTCATCATTCGTTTCCTTTTGTCATTCAGTCAGGTTTAAGTCGCGCACAGATACGCACTCAGACATGCAACGTTTTACGTGTATGACCGTTCTGTACATTAACTTTACCCCGCCATGTAGGCAGCCATACTCCGACGGTTTTCTGGGGGGGGGGGGGGGGGTATGCCGCTAGGTATGTTCTTGTTTCCATAACCCACCGAACGCTGACATTGATTACAGGAGCTCTAACGTGCGTATTTCATCTTATGCTTGCGTATACATAGGAAGAAGGTTCAGGCACTAGCAGTTCTGCACATAATTATGTTGACATGGGAGATCTGAAAAATCTCCACCCTTCACCCGCGGCAGGCGCCGTTACCGAGATTTGAAACCGGGACCCTCAGATTGAAAGTCCAACGCTTTAACCACTCGACTATTGCGGCTGTCAAGATGAAGGGCTTCGGGCCTGACGGTTGCCTGCAGATGGATGGGACTGGAGGTGGAGGGGCAGGCTCTTTGGGAAAGTAACTGCATGGAGGGCTTGGGGGTTGGTTAATATCATCATAGTGACTGATCAACGACATGATGATCTCATCAAAAGTGATGGTATAATGGCGATGGCAACACTGGTGAGTCAGTCGATCAGTGACTGACTGACTCCGTCAATGCCTATGATGTTGACCTTCTGATGATGACGATCTACTGAGTTTGAATCAGCTCGATCACTGCTAACCACACTCACTAATACAGAGATAACAATTATGAAAGCGTCTTAACCATTCTATCCTGCCAACGTTCAGAAACCAAGGGGTTAACACCTTTCTGAACTGTTCCATTAGTGGTATATAATTTGTGTCACCATGTTTAACCATGTCGGTTTGTCCGTTCTGGTGCAGAGCCAACCCCGACCGGTGGCGTTTCGTGGTGACTGTGTGCATGGCGCCGGCCTGCTGGGCGGACAAAACCTCCCTCCGCGTAAAGAAGAGGGCCTACAGGGAGCTGAGGATGACCTCCCATTGGCCCAGCACCGGTGTCCGTCTCTTCCCGCCCCTCCCCCCTGAGGCCCCCCGGGCAAAACACCCCCTGAAATCCCTGCCCAAGGTGGCCACCACGTTGGAGGCTATGCAGGTGTGTGGTGTGGGACTGTGTCTCTGTCTCCATCAATCAGCATATGTGACTGTCTCTTGACAGCCTCTGTCTCCAACTGTCTCTGTCTCCATCAGTCAGGATTATAATATGACTGACTCTTGAGTGTCTCTGTCTCCATCAATCAGCCTGCATGACTGTCTCTGTCTCTGTCAGTCAGCGTATAATTATGACTGTCTCTATTTCCATCACTCAGCCTATATGACTGTCTCTCTCTCGTTATGTACCCCACCCCCCAGTAGTCCTTGTGACCCCGGTACACTTGGTAATAAAGACATATTCTATTCTTCTATTCTATTCTATCATCCATGCTGCAATGTAGTCATTCCATCGCTGTTGGAGTCTTTTCTCTCTTCGGCTACAAGACGATATCACAACAATCAACCAACCAACCAACCAACCACAAATTAGTTTCAGTTTCAGTTTCAGTTTCTCAAGGAGGCGTCACTGCGTTCGGACAAATCCATACACGCTACACCACATCTGTTGAGCAGATGCCTGACCAGCAGCATAACCCAACGCGCTTAGTCAGGCCTTGAGTGCATGCTTACATATTAATTTTGTGTACCTATGAAAGTGGATTTCATTTTACGTAATTTCGCCAGAGGACAACACTCTCGTTGCCATGGGTTCTTTTTCAGTGCGCCAAGTGCGTGCTGCACACGGGACCTCGGTTTATCGTCTCGTCCGAAAGACTAGACGCTCAGTTTGATTTTCCAGTCAAACTTAGGAGAAAGGGCGAGAGCGGGATTCGAACCCACACCCTCACGGACTCTCTGTATTGGCAGCTGAGCGTCTTAACCATTCTGCCACCTTCCTCCTCCCACAAATTAACAAACAAACAAACAAACAAAAAAACAAAACAAAAAACAATCAAGCGAAACATCGACATTTACGTACACAGTACCTACTTACACTAGCAGATCGATCACCTTGCGCAGATGGCAGGTGTGGTGTCCTACAACAAACTGCGCAAGAAATCACAGAGGCAGCAGCAGCAGCAGCAGGAGCAACAGAACGGCGACGCGAGACTGGGGCCTGACCTCACCACGCCCGTCCCGCTCTTCAGCCCAGACTACAAACCCCCTCCCCAGCCCCCCTCCCCCTCCTCCTCCAACTGTGGCTGGGTGCTGGTGGCTCTCCTCAGCGTTGCCGTGTGTGCCTTGTCCATCTACGTCTATGTCTACCGTCTCCATGCGGACGGTCCTGAGTAGATCTGTGGATGAATGGATGGAGGTCTGTCTGCTATTACTACTACAGAGGAAGAAGTGGTTGACAACCTTTTTGGCTCCGTTCTTATAATTATTATATATATATATATATCTTGTGGGAGCAAGTAATAGACTGGGGGTGCTGTTGTTTTTGTTGTTGGTATTATGCGGTAGTGCTGCAATGTTGGTGTTTGTAGAGTGTAGGCCTGTAACTGATGCTATATAATCATTTCAGTATAATAGAATATGATATGTATAAGGTGTTTAATAAGTCAGTCTTCCTTCTTATTGTGGTCTGTCAATGCTGGTTGAATGCTGATCGGGCTATTCATTGGCATGGGAGGTTACATTTGGTTTCTAATAGTCTGCATAAGAATGTTTACGTCGTTTGAATTGCCATGGTTTTCCGGATTTCTTTTATCAAAATGAAGAAACGTAATACTATGCACTGCTGAAGTCACTGTATACTGGAATTTTTTTTTTTCAGCATTATTATATTTTCTTGTCTTGCTTTTAGGCATGACACCGTAATGACAGATCAGTAGGAATGTTTATACATGTGACTTCAACGTGAATCATTATGGCTTCAAATCTATTAAACTGTGATTTCTGGACATGTATGTGTGTCCTTGTTGTAAATATGCATTAAAGTAAGTGCCATACTGGTTGCAAATGTCACTTTTCTTTCTTTCCACACATTGTTTACTAGACTATAATAACTGTGTCAAAAACAGCAAAAGTAGAAATTTACGGACATTATTTTGCACTCAAATTGCATACTTTGTTGGGGTTTTTTTTTCTTCGCTGAGAAATTTACATGTTATTCCACTATGGAAACTACAACATGATAGATTTTTAAAAAGAAATGAAAATTGCTTTGTATGAGTACCAGACTCAAGTCGCACGTTCGTTAAGAGCTGACATTATTTTTTAGTTCGTGAAGAATGAATGTTTTGTTGGGTTTTTTTTTTATCACACATTGTAGGGCTGGTGTGCTTCTCTCTGCTTTGGCTACGTATGGTCAGTTGTAAGTTTAAAGTATCCCGCGTGACGGGAATATCCTGATAACATTAGCTGATGTGCTCAAGTAACACACACACACACACACACACACACACACACACACACACACACACACACACACACACACACACACACACACACACACACACTTTCTCTGTCTCTGGACTTTGCAATTGGAATGAACTTCCTCTTTCGCTTCGTCAAGTTTCCACACTCAGCTCTTTCAAGTCTGGCCTTAAAACCCACCTCTTCCCAAAATAGCCTCCCTTCCCTGCCTCTTCCACACTCAGCTCTTTCAAGTCTGGCCTTAAAACCCACCTCTTCCCAAAATAGCCTCCCTTCCCTTCCTCTTCCACACTCAGCTCTTTCAAGTCTGGCCTTAAAACCCAGCTCTTCCCAAAATAGCCTCCCTTCCCTGCCTCTTCCTTGTCTTCAGTTTCTCCAGTTTTAGAGTTGTGCATGCGTGTGAATGGCTGGTGCGAAAGCGCTTTGATTTGTCTCTGCACAAGATTCAGCGCTATATAAATACCATTATTATTATTATTATTATTATTATTATTATTACACACACACACACACACACACACACACACACACACACACACACAATTATATATTGATGTTGCTGACTGTTTGTTTCAAATAGTTTTGCTAGTCATGTTGAGGCACGAGAAGTCTATTACTCCTCGGGTGTGGCCACATAATATAATTATCTGAATAAACTGAATAAACTTGTCACGTGTATCAATGTAGTGGTGGTGTACGTGTGGTTTCTGTCTGTCTGTCGGTATCTGTCGGTTTTGTAAGACCTGCGTGGTACTTTGTACAGGAATCCACGCTGGGCTGTTGTCTATTGGTTGCTATCAATGTCAGTCTATTGAGGGTTTGCTCGCTGTAATTCAGTCTGATAGTTGATAATCATGTGGGGTGTTATTTGTATTTGTATTTCTTTTTATCACAACAGATTTCTCTGTGTGAAATTCCGGCTGCTCTTCCCAGGGAGAGCGTGTCGCTACACTGACTATAGCGCCACGCTTTTTTTTTTCCTTTTTTTTCTTTCTTTTTTTTTTTTTTCCCTGCGTGCAGTTTTATTTGTTTTTCCTATCGAAGTGGATTTTTTCTGCAGAATTTTGCCAGGAACAGCCCTTTTGCTGCCGTGGGTTCTTTTATGTGCGCTAAGTGCATGCTGCACACGGGACCTCGGTTTATCGTCTCATCCGAATGACCAGCGTCCAGACCACCACAATGGAGGGGGAGAAAATATCGGCGGCTGAGCCGTGATTCGAACCAGCGCGCTCAGGTTCTCTCGCTTCCTAGGCGGACACGTTACCTCTAGGCCATCACTCCACTTATCTATTGGTTGCTGTCAGTGTCAGCGTATTGAGGATTTGCTGGCTGTAATTCGTTCTGATAGTTGGTAATCATACTGGTGTGTTATTTGTATTTGTATTTGTATTTCTTTTTATCACAACAGATTTCTCTGTGTGAAATTCGGGCTGCTCTCCCCAGGGAGAGCGCGTCGCTACACTACAGCACCACCCTTTTTTTTGTATTTTTTCCTGCGTGCAGTTTTGTTTTTCCTATCGAAGTGGACTTTTTCTACAGAATTTTGCCAGGAACAGCCCTTTTGCTGCCGTGGATTCTTTTACGTGCGCTAAGTGCATGTTGCACACGGGATCTCGGTTTGTCGTCTCATCCAAATGACTAGCGTCCAGATCACCACTCTAGGTCTAGTGGAGAGGGAGAAAATATCGGCGGCTGAGCCGTGATTCGAACCAGCGCGCTCTGGTTCTCTCGCTTCCTAGGCGGACACGTTACCTCTAGGCCATCACTCCACTTATCTATTGGTTGCTGTCAGTGTCAGCCTATTGAGGGTTTGCTCGCTGTAATTCGTTCTGACAGTTGATAATCATACTGGTGTGTTATTTGTATTTGTATTTCTTTTTATCACAACAGATTTCTCTGTGTGAAATTCGGGCTGCTCTCCCCAGGGAGAGCGCGTCGCTACACTACAGCACCACCCTTTTTTTTTTTTTTTTTTTTTTGTTGTATTTTTTCCTGCGTGCAGTTTTATTTGTTTTTCCTATCGAAGTGGATTTTTTCTGCAGAATTTTGCCAGGAACAGCCCTTTTGTTGCCGTAGATTCTTTTATGTGCGCTAAGTGCATGCTGCACACGGGACCTCGGTTTATCGTCTCATCCGAATGACTAGCGTCTAGAGTCACCACTCTAGGTCTAGTGGAGAGGGAGAAAATATCGGCGACTGAGCCGTGATTCGAACCAGCGCGCTCTGGTTCTCTCGCTTCCTAGGCGGACACGTTACCTCTAGGCCATCACTCCACTTATCTATTGGTTGCTGTCAGTGTCAGCGTATTGAGGATTTGCTGGCTGTAATTCGTTCTGATAGTTGATAATCATACTGGGGTGTTATCTATTGGTTGCTATCAGTGTCAGCCTATTGAGCCTATTCGTTCTGATAGTTGATTATCGTACTATAGGTGGTGTTATCTATTGGTTGCTATCAGTGTCAGCCTATTGAGCCTACTCGTTCTGATAGTTGATTATCGTACTATAGGTGGTGTTATCTATTGGTTGCTATCAGTGTCAGCCTATTGATCCTATTCGTTCTGATAGTTGATTATCGTACTATAGGTGGTGTTATCTATTGGTTGCTATCAGTGTCAGCCTATTGAGCCTATTCGTTCTGATAGTTGATTATCTTACTATAGGTGGTGTTATCTATTGGTTGCTATCAGTGTCAGCCTATTGAGCCTATTCGTTCTGATAGTTGATTATCGTACTATAGGTGGTGTTATCTATTGGTTGCTATCAGTGTCAGCCTATTGAGCCTATTCGTTCTGATAGTTGATTATCGTACTATAGGTGGTGTTATCTATTGGTTGCTATCAGTGTCAGCCTATTGAGCCTATTCGTTCTGATAGTTGATTATCATACTATAGGTGGTGTTATCTATTGGTTGCTATCAGTGTCAGCCTATTGAGCCTATTCGTTCTGATAGTTGATTATCGTACTACAGGTGGTGTTATCTATTGGTTGCTATCAGTGTCAGCCTGTTGAGCCTATTCGTTCTGATAGTTGATTATCGTACTATAGGTGGTGTTATCTATTGGTTGCTATCAGTGTCAGCCTATTGAGCCTATTCGTTCTGATAGTTGATTATCGTACTATAGGTGGTGTTATCTATTGGTTGCTATCAGTGTCAGCCTATTGAGCCTATTCGTTTTGATAGTTGATTATCTTACTATAGGTGGTGTTATCTATTGGTTGCTATCAGTGTCAGCCTATTGAGCCTATTCGTTCTGATAGTTGCTTATCGTACTATAGGTGGTGTTATCTATTGGTTGCTATCAGTGTCAGCCTATTGAGCCTATTCGTTCTGATAGTTGCTTATCGTACTATAGGTGGTGTTATCTATTGGTTGCTATCAGTGTCAGCCTATTGAGCCTATTCGTTCTGATAATTGATTATCGTACTATAGGTGGTGTTATCTATTGGTTGCTATCAGTGTCAGCCTATTGAGCCTATTCGTTCTGATAGTTGCTTATCGTACTATAGGTGGTGTTATCTATTGGTTGCTTATCAGTGTCAGCCTATTGAGCCTATTCGTTCTGATAGTTGATTATCGTACTATAGGTGGTGTTATCTATTGGTTGCTATCAGTGTCAGCCTATTGAGCCTATTCGTTCTGATAGTTGATTATCGTACTATAGGTGGTGTTATCTATTGGTTGCTATCAGTGTCAGCCTATTGAGCCTATTCGTTTTGATAGTTGATTATCGTACTATAGGTGGTGTTATCTATTGGTTGCTATCAGTGTCAGCC
>NC_134886.1:37708429-37713429 GCF_041734735.1 Babylonia areolata
CCCAAAATCATTTCGTCATAAGCAACATTTCGTTACATCAGTTAAAGCGTTGGACTTTTAATCTGAGGGTCCCGGGTTCGAATCTCGGTAATGGCGCCTGGTGGGTAAAGGGTGGAGATTTTTCAAATCTCCCAGTTCAACATATGTGCAGACCTGCTCGTGCCTGAACCCCCTTCGTGTGTATACTTAAGCAGATCAAATACGCATGTTAAAGATTCCGTAATCTATGTCAGCGTTCGGTGGGTTATGGAAACAATAACATACGCAGCATGCACATCCCCAAAAACAGAGTATGGCTGCCTACATGGCGGGGTAACGGGTCATGCACGTAAAAGCCCCCTCGTGTGCGTGCGAGTGATCGTGGGAGTTGCAGCCCACGAACGAAGAAGAAGAACTTCGTTATATCCGACGTTTTTCTAGTCATGTAAAGAAAGATTTTTGCTGGGACCAACCTTTCTACTTCGATATATCCGGCATTCGTTACATCCGACTTCGTTATAAGCAGCTTCGATTATATATTACTACGAGCTGCTTTTCTTTCTCTCTCTCTCTCTCTCTCTCTCTCTCTCTCTCTCTCTCTCTCTCTCTCTAACACACACACTCACACACACACACACACAGTTTCAGTTTCAGTAGCTCAAGGAGGCGTCACTGCGTTCGGACATATCCATATACGCTACACCACATCTGCCAAGCAGATGCCTGACCAGCAGCGTAACCCAACGCGCTTAGTCAGGCCTTGAGGCACACACACACACACACACACACACACACACACACACACACACACATCTTAAAGTATCCACGTATGGATGTGAAGGAGAGAGACAGAAACAAAGAGAAAATGTAATGTCGAGTGTTTACCTTCACTGTGAACATTTGAGTATGAAGCGATAAGTCGTTACAGACATACACATGAATACAGTCAGTTTAAAGACAGAGAGAGAGAGAGAGAGAGAGAGAGAGAGAGAGAGAGACTGACAGATAGCAGACAGAAAGGAAGACTGATATACGGGAAAATACAGGAAGAAACAGACAGAAACAGAGTACAGTATTCAGTCTCTGTTCTTAATCTGTTTGTCATGCATACATAATTATCACAATTTCGACAACGGCCTCGGCCTTTTCGACTATTCGTGTCCACGCACACGTACACATGCCACTTGCATTTTAACGCCTCTCAATGCCAACCTTCTAAATACGACTTCTTAAAAACATACTTCTCATAGTGCAGGTGCACCGTCCACAGAAACTCGCACAGTGCAGGTGCACCGTCCACAGAAACCCGCACTCAACTTGTGTACCTTCCACAGGGCGCACGCACCATTCGACTGTAGTGTGGACAACCGTGTACTGGTGCGTGTGATCCATTCACACACACGACTGTGATTGTAAACCACATACATACGTACATGTATCCATGTGTGCTGACTTACTTTGCAGCAGGCTGTAAGGACAACAACGGTGACTCTAACTCACGAGCTTCCTCCACTGATTTTGTCCGGTCTTCGACTTTCGTCATCTGCTGTTTGTTTAGATCGAGGCAGGTTTGTCGTGAGTCCATTCTGTGTTGAGTGATCCTCCCCGTCTTTTCCTCTATCTGCCACTTCTCCTCCTTCTTCTTCCATGGATAGTTTTTTGCATGATGGTCTTAGCAAGCCGGTAGGTATATTATTTTAGTGTCGCATGGCCGTACCAGTTCGTTTTTCTGCCTTTGATAATGGAGAGGATGTCGTCATGTAGTCCAGTGGCTGCTCTGACATGTCAACTGTCACGTACTGTACGGCAGAGCCACTTCATAAAATAATGATTCAAAGCACGAACGTTTAAACTAAAATAAAGCAAAATAAATGGCATCGAAGTGATTTACAATAATCCCGTTCAGAATACAAAATGCATACAAGCTGTTCCGCCGTACAAATAAAAGGAGTGGTTTTGTTGATTTTAAAGAAAAAAAAATACTGATCATGTACATTACATTCGTTCACGGCACTTAAAAAACAAACGACAACGACGACAACAACAACAATAACAACAACAACAAAACAACAACAAAAAAACAACACACAAAAAAACCATGTCTCTGTCTTGATAAGCCTTGACATGATGTATCATATTTCTTAGGCCTGTGACTAAAAATTAATTGGCGGCGAGAACTGTGTTGACTTCAGTGTCGTGTGAAGGGTGCATGTGCAGTTGCACTGCAGAGAACCACAAGTGTTTCAGTGAGCAACACAACTGCCAGTATCCTACAAGTGAATCGACCAAATCGACCAGCCACAACTGGACTGCGACGACGGTAAGTATTCTAGCTGAGTTTGACAAGCGACCATCGCAACGTTTGGCGTTTGCATCTCATAATTACATTATACGAGGGTCATTCAATAAATAAGGTGAATTTTTCGGTATAAGGACTTCTAATACAGATAGAAGCTTACTTTTTTTTCTTTTTTTTTTCAACGTAGTCTCCCAGCACTGTCACACACTTTTCCCATCTGTGCACAAGCTTCCGTATTCCCTCAGCGTAAAAATCTTTGGACTGATGTCTCAGCCAGTCGCTCACAACACTTTTGACTTCATCGTCACTTTCAAACTTCGTGCCTCTCGTGAACGCTTTCAAGGGACCAAACAGGTGAAAGTCTGAAGGGGCAAGGTCTGGGCTGTAAGGGGGATGAGGGAGCAGTTCCCAGCCCAGCTCGTTGATGGTCTGCACCGTTCGGGCTGCTGTGTGAGGCCTTGGCACCCACCGGCAGCTGACCTTCGAGTAGCCAAGGTCATCATGGACAATTTTGTGTGCTGTCCCAACAGATAAGCTCAAAGTCCTTGCAATGTCATCCACTGTCACCCTTCTGTCAGACTGAATGAGGTCACTGACTGGTTCGATCACCTCAGGAGACCTCACTTCTGTAGGCCTTCCAGGCCTGTCTTCATCCTCAACACTGCTCCGTCCTTCTTTAAACAATTTAGCCCACTTGTAGACATTTTTTCCGCTGAAACATGTGGCACCATACACAGTTGACATTCTCCTATGAATTTCAACTGGTTTGCACCCTTCAGCAACCAAAAACTTGATAACTGACCGCTGTTCAATCCTGGAGCATGCTTCTTGGTCGGCCATCTTTGTTAATAGCCAAAACTCTCAAAGTTTTTTTTAATCTGCAAAACAAATTAAATCCATGTGAAAAAGAAGTAAAACAAAAAAAAAGTAAGCTTCTATCTGTATTAGAAGTCCTTATACCGAAAAATTCACCTTATTTATTGAATGACCCTCGTACTATATAGGACTGTGAGTTTCTCCTACACGGGTAATATGATTAATAATGAAGATAGATATTCGACAAGTTAAACCAGAAAGGCTCCTCTCCCTCCCTCCCCCCTCTCTCTCTCTGTGAATAGATTGCTTTTAACAGGATGGCATATTGCTTTCTACTGATGAGATGACGAATTGTTTTCAACAGTACCGTCATGGTGGATGTACAAAACAAAGCTAAGCGAAAGATTCAATGATTTTTTTACATGTTGTTCTAAATAGGATGATAGTTGTTTTCAAGTCATGGGTGTACACAACCCTCCCCCCCCCCCCCCCCCCTCCCCCCCCCCCCCCCCCACCCCCACACACACGCACCAAAAACAACAACAACAACAAAAAACAACAAAAAACCACAAACAAAACAAACAAACAAAAACAAAACAACAACAACAACAAAAACCCGCCGGAAAGATTCAGTTTTTATAGGTCCGTTTTGAATAACTGCGAGAGCAATGCTTATTAATGATAACTTTCAAAATAATCAGAACAGCCCATTCGTCAGATTTATACTTTGCATCATCGACATGAAAATGAAATATAAGAGCCTGGTTTCGTCGATTACTCGTTATATAAGACATGCTCCTTTCGCAATATTAATTGAAGAAAACTTGCATTTTATTATGCATTACGATTAGGTTACAGATCGGTTAGGGACAACTTATTAGTTAAACATGTAGGCCTATAAAAAAAAATTATGTCAATAATTATTGTCCACGCAGATGACGACGTCGTGTTGTACAAACGGCCGTTGTTTCTTTAACGAGTACACAATTAAGCGACAATAAAATCAAAGACGACGAAGCAATGTTCATCTTTATTTCCCTGAAATGCAGAGATGAACACACACACACACACACACACACACACACACATATATATATATATATATATCGCTGCCAGTTTATGACGATGATTTTCCCCCCTTTTTTTCTCTTTAGAATCTACACTTATTAACGTTCACCCACGATACGTTTCCAGGCTGGTGGTTCAAATTAAAAAAAATGTCCAGGGTGTCTGTCTGTCTGCCTGTCTCTCTCGCCTAAAATTTGAGAGTGTAAGTAACTAAAAGAGCACATTCATTTTCCAGGAAGTTTTGTTCAGACATTTTGCTACGCACGCGCACACACACGCACGCACACACGCACGCGCGCGCGCGCGCACACACACACACACACACACACACACACACACACACGGCAGAAGATTGAATTTTTCAGTAGAGTCAGAAAGAGGGACAGAGAGACACGGACACGGATGTGTTCTTCAGTTCAGGCCATGACCCTTCATGAAGTGATGGTATAAACAAAACATATTCGAAGATGATATTAATCGATACGTTGAATAACATAGGCCCTATAATGACTGAGTTATCAGAAAAGTGCTAATCGCAGTCAAAAGCTGCGTTTACTAAATCACAGAGAAAAAAAACCAAACCCAAAACCCGAACACTGACTTACGCACTGACTGCATTTCATATTTCCCATTTTAAGGCATTATACAATTAGGCCATAAAACGCTAGGTGTTTATCAACGTGTTCTTTAGTGGATGACAAAAGCATTGAGAGTCTGAACAGGGAGGGTTGCCTATAACATTTTGATGGTGTAATATTAATGGATTGCTAAGTTAATTAGTTCGTTGAACACAGGGATACAAAGTACAGAGTGCGCTTCATTCTCTTTTGCACATTTA